>NW_028258293.1:3887272-4190303 GCF_053883595.1 Heterocephalus glaber
ATACCACATTTTCTGAGAAAAAAGCCAATGACTGTGTTCTGTACATAGATCTGGAGATAAGGGGCACCTGTCTTTTCAAGGAGCTCTTGTCGTTGTGGTAGAGAGAGGCAGAAAGCAGGCATACTAAAGCAGCCAGGGGTGAGGGGTGCACAGGACGTGGTTGGTACGAGATGGGACAGCAAGTTCACACCCACAGCCGGTGATGGAGTCGGAAGTGTCTGTGGGGATGAATGGGGCAGGTGAGAGGAGGGAGGAAAACAGTCTGTGTCCACAGGAAATAATGCAGTGAAGGTAGGGCTTCGATAAAAAGAAATCTGTTATCAAAATCTATGAGAAAGTATGTGTGGATGGGGCAGACACATGGCAGAGAGGAGGAAAGCAGAGTCGGAGTTTGTAGGCTTTGTTGTATGAAGAATGTATTTTACCCTGAAGTTAAGGGCAGCCCTCACCTGGCATTAAGGCACGCCAGGCACGTGGGAATGTAAGAAATAACATGAGATGTTTGCAAAATTCCCAGCCCTCCAAAGTTGAGGGGAGATATTTTTACAAAAGAACAATATGGTGTCTATCATGGTAAGACTCCATGATAAAATACCTCTTCCCTGCTATTCAGTTTCTGGTTGCATAGGTAAAATTCAAGTGTGTTTCAGTAATTCAAAGAACTTGTGAAAGCAGAGATGAGATTGTTAAGGCAAGTGTTCTCCTCCTAAAGGAGTAGGAAACTGAAGAAAAACAGAATCCAGGCACCATTTTAAAATGTATTTAGTTTCAAAATTTAAAAAAAAATTAAAATGCATTCAGTTTAAGTGCTTGCAATTCCAAAAATCCAAGTATCAATGAACAATAACTCAGGGTTATTGTTAATGACTTTCTCCCCTTAAATGTTCACTAGGCATTTACTCCTGTACCTAGCTCTAAAAGACATAAAATGATTATCCATAACTGTGTCCCAAGACTTATTTCTTCAACAGGAGTCCTCTGTGCTTAGAAATTCTTCAGAAATGAACACCAAAAATGTTATTATGACGGTCCATCCTTATTATATCTTCACTGAGTGTTAAATGAAACTTGGTCTCCGTTATTGCTCTATTCACGAAACTCAATTTCCTCTCTCAGAATAGCCACTGCTGTAACAATTCTGGGTTGACCTCACATCTGACATTTCTCTTCTGCTACAACCAAATACCACATTTCATTCATGTATATATTAATTCTAGTCATTGCAACTAAGGCTTAATTGTTCCATGCCATGTTTACACATATAATACTTCTACAGGTGTTTTTAAAATCTGGCTCATCCCAACTCACAAAGGTAGAAATGTGCTTCGATAGAAAGTATTTTAAACAAAATAAGCAGAAAGATTCTCTCTGGATTAAGACTCTGTGGCAAATCACTTTACAGAAATCAGATAGAAGCTGAGACAATCTCTGGCTAATCCAAACTTGTCACCATGTCATGAAGTAGTAGTGACTTTCCTAGCCCTTGCCTCCAATTTTTTCTCTACTCTTCAGGTTTTTTCAAAGACAATGTGTTACATACAGACTTAGTAAAAATAGGACAGTAATATGGATATAGTTACTAAATGCAGGGAAAACCAGAGAAGCCTTGTGTTCTCAAAGGAAGAGATCTTGTTTATTTCCTGTCACTTGCCTATCATTTGATACAAGAAACTTAAAATGTGTGGGTTTTGCTGTGCTCCATCCATTTTCAAGAGACATCCAACCATTTCAAAGAGGAGATATAGATTGGTAAAAGGTGGGATTTAAGATGAAGGTAGGACATGTTGATCTTAATTATATCCATCAGTTTCAATACGTTTTTACATTATATAAATAGAGGTCTGAGCCATTTAGAGGAATTCCTGTTAGTTTAAATGTGACCAAAGCCTGGAGCTGCCTTTGCTTAATCATGCTGTCTTCAGCTTGGTCCACCTTGCAGCTTTTGAGGCCACAGGGTGACACCTGAGTCACTGCACTGTGCCTACACCATGCCAGAAGACCTTCACCAGCGAAAATAACTTCCTGTTGCAACACTTTATTGGTTGAAAGCAGGACCTGGATACTCTTGGATTCAGTGGCTGAACTTAATTCTTAATGGTTTATGCTCCTAGCCACAATATTTAATTTAGTTCAATTTTTATAAAACTGAACATAATAAAAGTTTCAGTGCAATAGTTCTATTATGAGGATTAAAAGAAAATGCAAGTAACATTTGATAGAATTCCTTATGGAGTGTAATCTGTTTTAAATATAATTCTATCACAATGTATAAGCTATTAGAACACAATTCAGAAAATAATTTCAAATCTTTTCTTCCTTTAACATGTGGTGGAGTACATACACTAAACACAGGCACAAACACACATTCTTGAAGATTGAATTTGCTCATTCCAGAAAAATAAAATTTGGGAAAAATTTAGTAACATATTTATACACACAAAAAATAGGAAATATATTATTCTTTGAGAACTGCTTTTAGTTTCATTTTCAAATCAACAAAGATCATCAAGCCACCATGAAGATCTTAAACTACATTTGGAAAACTTTTCTAGCAGCAGTGCCTTCTACCATTTTCCTGATGAAATCACAGATACTTTGGAAATCATAAAACTCCCAGGAAGGCAGAAAGACTGGAAAGCAAGGTGCTATGAATCTTGTCAAAAAAGCTACTTCATTAATATTTGCTACCTGGTTTCCAAAATGATCTGGATAATCTAGTTAGCTGGATGGACTTGAATATATTTCCTTATTCTTTGCAGCCTTTGAGGACATTGTCATTAATTTTTCTTTAAGTTTGGCATTTTTCTCTCTTAATTCTCAGCCAGAACAGCCAGTCTCTATATTCAAGTCCAATCCATCTGTCCAACATCACCGCAAAAATGGGCATCAAGCTGTATTTTGGTGATGCAGTAGAATTTCTACTGCCAGCAAGAAAGCTAAGAGCTACGAAATCTCACCATGCTTAGTGTTGATATGGAAACAGTAGCATGTAGAGGGATTCATACCAAGAAATGATAAAATAATGTTTTGGTTAAAATTATGCAAGTTTCCTGTTTTTAATCCCACATCATTCCTGCTTTTCGAAGCTTTCCATTTGGTGTCAATGAGAGGCATTAGTCTGAGATTTGAAAGATGGAAAACAAGGAAAGTTCATCAATCTTTGAAACACTAAAATGCCAACTTGGGCTAGAGGCAAGATTCTTGCAGTAATCAGCAGCTGTTCCTTGGGCTGGGGTAGTCTGACTTAGCCTTTGCAAATTTATTAGAGGACCTCAAGACTCACAGTAGCTTCTCCAAGCTCTGGAGAACCACCTGCCCTGGTGTGCAGGCTACGGTTGTTGGGCTTGGAGTCAAAGGAATTCCAGAAGTAGATCCCAGGTCTGGGATCCAGATGCAAATAGTTCAGTAGGGTAGTCATCATGGGAAACATCAATAGGGGAGCGGAAGAGGGAGGTAAAGCAAAAGGGATATTAAAGACCATACTGAATTAGATTATCCCTGTGGGTAACTGGAGATTAATCTTTTAGAAAACTCTAGAAGTCAGTGTGCAACTTACATCTCAAAGCCTGCCTACCAGATGGGAAATGGGAAAGGGTATATACCAAGACCCACTGACACTGGTTTGGAACTGCACATGAACTACAGCAACTTCTTGAAATAATTGGCCAATGGCAAGCCTGGGCAGTGCCTTGGATGTACTAGAATGCTCTCTACAGGTTGGGATCCAGGTGTTGTTCACTACCAAGGCCAGGCTGGGGGGATATGGCCATGTCACACCTGTCTGCGGAAAGCCTTCTAGCCCTCAGTGCCTGCCTCCAGCAATCTTCATGACATCAGCCTTCACTTGCCCTATTGGACATTCATTGTGTCCTTAGCCCTGCTCCCCTAGAACTTTTAAAAATTGTTTTAACAGATATAGGTCAATCAAATGGAGGAAAACTGTGCATGTACCTGTTGCCCATGATGTGGTGAGAATGCCTCGAAGCCTGAGATGGAAATGTTTCTCAAGATGTTTAGCATAATCCTTTAGCATAGTGAATATCAAGCTTGTTGAATTGCAAAGACTTGATTAGATGTATATTTATATAAAAAATTGGAATGCTGATGAGTATTGCACTGATTGTAATGACTAACATGCTTTTCTCACATAATAGCATCTTGCTCTTGTGTGTTGTAGTAGGCAGGATTCAAATTAATGGGGAAAGTATAAAAATATTGTTAAGAAGGAATCCTACACATGACCAGGGATATTGAGCAGATGTGTTGTTTACTGTTCTTTTCAATTCCCAAATTCTACAAAACAATATAATGTATATGTCCTAGGCCTCAACACCCACAGCCAAAAGGAATATACATGAGTCAAGTTAACTTAAAAGTTTCAAAAGAATTACTTTGGATCTAGTCTTATCAATATTGTCCATCTCCATTCTCTGATCCATCCCAAAAAGATTCCCTTGGTGATTTCTGGCATATTTCCTCCATGAAGGCTATTTTCTTCACTACTGTATCATTAGCATCTAGAATGTTGCCTGAGAGACACTCTCATGTGTTCTGAGATGTAGCAGGAGTTCTCCTGAGATGAACTAAATGAATAGACAGCAGAGGGGCCAGGGAGTGTAAGTGTGTGGTCAGATATCAAATATAAATCCACATGGACATTTAAATATATTCTTTTTCAATCAAGAAACTAAAGTTATCACCTCTCATTCTAACAGCAAAGATACTGGAAACCAAGCACACATTAAATACACAAACTTAGAAGGATGCTGTGAACTAGAGAGAAATCTTAATGGATGATTTTGGGACAATTCCATTTGAGTAGGAAGATGATTCGGGACATTGTCAACAAGAAATGTTACCCTAAAAGTATCATCATGTAGGGTCTGACACAGAAAATGCATATTAGAAGTGGGATTCTGTCCCCGAATTGTAAGGTTAGGCAGGATATTTAAAGTCTTTTTGGATTATAGCCTTCTTTGGTTTTATGAGTTTAATGTGATCATTAAAAATTCTTCAACCAACTATGTGAGAATTTAATGAGCTTTGATAAAAGCAGTGAACAAATTACACAATCTGCTAATGAAAATTCAATGATTTAAGGGTTAAAATAGTACCATAGTACCATGGGGGAAGTTTCAGGAGTGGTTAAGAAAATGAACGTTGGATATGTCTGGGGTCTTTTCCTCTTTCTGTCATGTGTTAACTAGATGTTAACAATGTAGCCACTGGGAGATTCAGTTTCATGAGATGTAAATTATGAATAATTCCTGCTTCCACAGCTTTTGTAAAGATTGAAATTACTAACCTCTGACACGGAAGCATTCAATAATCAGTGCAGTGCTTTGTTTCGTCTATAACCAGGGAGAGTTCAGCTAAAGTCTCATGCTTAAAATGCACATTTTGACCACTAGGATGCTATCATGGAATTTGCCCATAGCATTTTTTTGCATCTTTTGATGGAGCAGATGAAATGAAATGCAAACCTGTAACTTCATCTATCTCAAAAAAGTTAAGTTGAAGCCAGCAGATTAGAAAGAAAAGTGCTTTAAGACACAGTATTTAGCACATGCCTGTTTTTACTATTTAGTTAAATATGCTTGTTATTATCATTGAAATAACTAATTTCCCATTTGATTTCTCATTCACGATTTTTAAAAAAGCAACATGCTTCACAATCAATTCTTAATTTAAAAGTGGTTTATCACTGTCACATTTACTGTATCTGCTAATTTGAACCTGGAAATATTTTTCAAGGCTGAAATATTAACAGCCATATAATAAAAGGTTCATCTTACAAAGTAGTGCATGTTCGCATTTCTTCATAAAAGTATGGGTAATAAAGCAGAACAACAATTTTAAACAAGGTTATTATTCCAAATATGCATGCAAATTGACCTAAGATGAATTAGGAAATATGTGTGAGGAGAAATTTTGAAAGCCTGTAATGCTAGTATCTAGAGACATTCCTTAATGGCATATGCTAGAAATGTTCTCTAGTTCATTTCACTCATTAATTTGTTTATGTTAATTGATCTTTTATTTAAAGCAGGTAAGTTTGTGTAGGGTTATCTCCATTGAATCAACTTTTATTCCATAATAACTCATATTATTATTAAATTTTTTTAATGAAGGGATTTTAAGCCTACAGAATATTCCCCGGTTTATTTAATCATTACCCTACCTTTGGAACAGTAAGTTATTTCCATTTGTTTGTGACAATAAATCCACTGAGGTTTATGATATCCTTGGATGTAAATCATTGTTGCATATCTGATTGTGTCTTCGGGGTAAATTCTCTGAAATATAATTACTAGAGCAAGGAATACAAATGCTTTTAAGTCTCTTGTTTCACCTTATTAAATCTCTCTCTAGAAAGGTCATTAATTTTCTCTCTAGACCCCAAGTGACTCCTTGTTTCAATCAAAGCAAAAGCCCACATTCTAGGAACAGCTGTCCATGTTCTACTAAAGCTGAAGTCTCTAACTGAACTTGGTGATCTCCTGGACTTTCTTGTGAGATATCACACATGCTCACGCTCTCACCTGTGAGCCCCTCTCTGAGAGCTGTATCTTCCTTGTGGATTACTCTTCTCTTGGTTCCCTACTTGGAGCCTATACCATATCTGGCAATATTTTCCTTATATCTTCTCCTCATTTCTTCTGAAACATTCACCTTCAAAGTTCTTACTGTATATTGTGTGATTTATTATTTTCTATCTCTTTGCTTTAGGACCACTGCATGAGAGGAGATTTCCATTTCCTCACTGATGCATCCCAGTTGTCCTCAGTATCCCTTATGTACCCAGCGTCCTCAATGTTTGTTGAATAAATGAAAGTACTGGTTACCCCACCACCAGCTGCCTATGAGTGTGTTGGATATACAACATGTCCACCACCGGTATATGCTTTCTTCCAGGGCTCCTACTTCATTCATTTTCCCAGCTGTGTTACTATTCATTTCTGTATTCAAAGAGTTTTTACAAATTATCAAGCTTGTTTTCTATAAAATATTTTGACACTTACTATTATTAAGGATTTTTTAAACTCTCAAGTGTGTGTTTATCTGTATATCTCTAAGTCCTTAAATTTCTTTCAAGGATTTCACATCTAACATGGCTGCCTTTCAAGGACTTTCTGACTAGAACCTCAATGGTACAAGAATAATACTGAGACTCAACAAAGGGAAGTGTATCAAATTAAAAAGCTTCTACACAGCAAAGAAAACAAACAACAAAGTGAAGAGACAAGCTACAGAATGGGGAAGTTTTTGCCAGCTTTTCCTCAGACAGAGGACTAACATCTAGACTACATAAATAACACAAAAAAATTAAACTTGCCAAAATGAAAGACCCAATCAAAAAGCAGGTAACCAAAATGAATAGACACTTCTCAGAAGAAGAAATACAAATGGCCAATAAATGCATGAAAAAACGTTCAACAATGCTGGCCATTAGAGAAATGCAAATTAAAACTACTTTTAGATACCATCTTACCCCAGAAAGAATGGCTATCATCAAAAAAATCTAATAATAACAAATGCTGAAGAGAATGTGGGGAAAAATGAATGCTTCTATATTGTTCATTGGAATATAAAGTACTACAACCACTGTGGAAGTCAGTATGAAGAATCCTAAAAAAAATTAAAATTAGAAATTGCATTTGACTCAGTTATGGGCCTTCAAAATATCTTCCCAAAAGACTTAAAATTATCATATTACAGGGATACATGTATAAACATATGCTAAATCTGTTTCTTCTTTGTAAGAGAGACTTCTGTGGATCTTATTTTGTAAATAAATACTCTGAAGATAACAATATACAATGTAATAATTGTTATTCTTTTATTACTTTGTGGTAAAATTTTGTTTTATTGTTTCATAAAATTCAAAAATGGACAAAAAAGATAACAACAAAGAGGATTAAATAATACAAAAACAAAATGAATATTTGTTGACAAAACATAAAATAACTACTTTTTTATTTCCACCCTACTATCAGCAAAATCTTCTTTCACATCTTACTGTGGTTTTTTAAATCCAAGTTTGAATTTTATGAAACCCCAGTTCTTTGATAATATTCTGGTAGCAATGCAAATACATCTTTAAATTTGTTTCCTTTTGATATTTATAATTTATGAAAGTATATTGGTCTAAGTCTTAAGTACTCATTTTGGTGTTTTTGTTTGTCTTTCTGTGATCTGAGTACATAATCTTTTCTTGGCTCTCTTTTTGTAGTTTGTATTTCTACTGCACATCCTGGCATGAAAAGGGGTCCAGTCTATTTTGCCATAAATCATGTTTCCCCTTAGTTCTCATATGTTTCCGGATGAAGAATATCAGAGTTTCTTCTCAAGACTTAAACCGAAGGAAAACGTATATGTAGTTCCTAGCAAAGAACTGTGTGTCTAGTTATCGAATATGAGTATGGATTTAAGAAAAGTATCATCTGCTTATGCTGGCTAGAGTCAAAATAAAAATTATTCCTTAGTAAATGAAAATATTACAAATAAATCTATAGAACAGGTAAAGATCTAATTGAACAAAGATGGAAAATATGTCTATCAACAGTAGTTGTTAAGCAGATTATTTGTTTTATTACTAAATCTTCAATAAAATATTTATGCATAGTTCAAGTGTAAATTAGTCATTTTATTGTGAGAAGCGAAAGAAATTTTATGTTTTATTTGGCTATTCTGTTTGAGTTACACAAATCGCATTCATCCAATACTGAATTGAAGGAACACCAAAGATCCTGGGGACGGCAAATAGCTTTCATCCTCCCACCAATTTTACTTCAACGGCAAAGAAGACCAATGAACCTATTGAAATGTCGCCTGTCCTGCGAGACACAAACACAGTCTGTCTGCTCCACGCCTGTTACAGGGAGTCTAGTCCATCCCCCTCCTGAACAAACATGGAAACTCGAGAGCCAGGAGGCAGACAAATGCTCAACAGTCTAATATTTCAATAGCTTCTGGAAGAGCCAGAATGATTATCCAGTTCTTTTCCAACTGTATGTTATTTCCTTTGTTTCATTTTTTGATCTTCATTTCCCCCAATTTATTTTTAGCTAACCCTCTCTATGAAAAGGATAAAACCATTTTCTGTGAATTATAAAGTCATTCTTGGGAACTGGACAGTGTTATATCCAGTAGCCTAATTCATCCAGGACTTATTTCTGGCCTGAGTTTCATTTTAGCTTTGCTGCAAATAGTAAAAAAATTTATATCTTTTTAAAAAATATTGCTCATAAAATGTTATTTGGAAGGAGCAAAGTACTCATTGACTCATATTATATTTTTGAAATCATAATTAAAGTACCTAGAAATAGTAATACCATGTTTTTAATATCAAATTCACATTATTTAAAGTATCACCTCTGGAAGCTTCCTTGATAATATCAGCCTGCTAAATCTCACTGATTATATTTCAACCCAGTAGTTTCTCTGTATTTGTCTTCCCTCAGCAGTCAGCTCAGCTTTCTACCCAGGGTCTCTCTGGAATATTCAAGGTCCTCCTCTCAGGGAATATATTTGTTTTACTCTTTTTTCCTTAAATTCTTCTATTGGTACATTTTAGGTATGCAGTACATTTACATTTATCACTGGGTGCTTGTACCTGTACATGATGCATCTTGGTTCTTATTTTTTCCCCATTACCTGTCCTCCCTTCACTCCTTCCACCCTTCCCTATTTACAAAGACTTTCCATTATTTTCTTTTCTCATAATTTTTCCTTTACCTTCTTTCCTTTCCCCTTCACCTCCCACCTCCCCTACCCCTTTGGACCTTTTCTTCCTATTTCAAATTATCAATTATTCGTTTTAATCATTTTAATTATTATTTACACTTTCAGCTTCTCACACTAGAGAAACTATTCAGTATTTACACATGTAAGTCCTATTTATTTCATTTATGAATATGGCCTCAATATGCATCCATTTCTGGTTTCTCGTTCTTTATGGCTGAGTAGTACTCCATTTTATAAAAAAAAAAAAAAAACCCACATCTTCTTTATCCAGTTTCCAGTTGGTGGGCACTTGGGCTGTTTCCAAGCTTTAGCTACTACAAACTGTGCTGCTATAAACATGGGTGCACATATATTGCTGTGGTATGATTCTTTTAAATCTTTTGGGAAGATCGCCAGCAGCAGAATAGCTGGTTCAAATGGGACCTCTAGCCCTAGTTCTTTGAGGTATCTCCATACTGACTTCCACTGTGGTTGCACCAGTCTGCACTCCCACCAACAATGGAGAAGGGTTCCTTTCTCTCAGGGAATATATTTGTGTGCTCCCTTTCTATATAAACTAGATTTGAAGCAAGGTCTCCATTTGTCTAGGTATAATGGTGTATTGGTTCTATCAGATTTCTCCTTCATTATATTCATGATTTGCCTAAAGATCTGTGCTCATTTAATGCTAAATATTGTACATCAAAAATTTTAAATACACTTTTAATACACTATGGCTGTGGCTGGAATACAGAAGACATTTAATTATTTATGAAATAAATTAATGTTAATCTCCAAATTTGATAAAGATCAGCAAAAGTCCCATTGGCATGCTTTTCCTTCTTAAAGCCTTTATTACGTCCCCAGATCAAAAAAATATTTATAATTTCCCATATATAATTTCCCTTAACCTGCTTATATAATGAGGTTATGCACTTTATTTGATACTCATCTTTTTATTAGTAGTATAACTATTGATGTCATTGTTTTGTATCCTCTAAAGACTGCCGGCTTGTTATAGGCAGAACTCATGCTTACTGATCATTGGAACCATCTGCAATGTTCCTGTACATGCGGGGGCATAGTTAAAGAAAGCCTAACAAACCACTTCTGAGGTGTGAAGTGGACAGAATATTCTCCTTTACCCGAATTCATGTGAAGGTCAG
This sequence comes from Heterocephalus glaber, assembly GCF_053883595.1. Taxonomy (NCBI): domain Eukaryota; kingdom Metazoa; phylum Chordata; class Mammalia; order Rodentia; family Bathyergidae; genus Heterocephalus; species Heterocephalus glaber. The sequence goes on from NW_028258293.1 coordinate 3,898,165, forward strand.
GTGAAAATGTAAAACTTATAAAACTACTTTGAAATTTGTAAAATGTTATACAAATGTAAAGAGTCTGTATGACTATGATGGTTTCCTGCTGTACTTAGGGAACCACACAGAAAGTCAGGGATATTTTGTGCTCTTCAACACTTATTCCAATCCAACATCACTTGGGTTTGACCTCCATAATCATTTATGGGTAGAGTAAAACTGTTTGCTAATAGAAACCACGCTTGCAGTAGGCTTCGGAGTTCATTAGTCAGATATATTTATGAGAATATTTGGAGATAAACAGATTCATGTAATGTTTACCTGAGAAATACTTTTAGACATAATATGACAATGAAGAAAATGGACATGCCCACTGCCCTCGGGAGTTTATTTTCCAAAATAATGAATCTCGAACTATATTTTTATAGTTGCATAATTGGACCTTTTGTGAAAATTTTTAGAATAAATACTTTAAGCAGCTTCATCTATGCCTCGTAAGAGATTTGGTAAATGCTTTAAAAAGAAGTCCCTCCAGGAAGATTTCTGTAATCAAGTTTAACCTTTTGGATCTGAGAGACTAATGCCCTTGTCACTCAGGGATAAGCCATGAATACTACCTGGTGAGCAAATCCTTTAATTCTTGGTATCAAGAGGTCTAATTAATTTAGATGGATTGGAATTAGTCGATATGTTTGAACACAACAAACACAAGTGATGTACCTTTCCCTCCCCCTCTCTCCATCTTACAGCTATGCATCTAACTGAAAAAGAGCTGGGGAATTGTGTTCTCCACTCCTACCCTGAGAAGAGGAGGAAGATGGTAACTTCAGTGTTGCCAGAATAATAAGAAATTTCTTCCCACACACATACATTATTTAATTTACTACTGTAGGAGAGATTATGCTATTTATTACACGACACGCATATTTCACACAGGAATGTCACACAGCATATGTGTTTGACCTGAATAACATATTGATTGTGACATGAATCCAGTCTGTTGCAGCCCCTTCCATTTTTCATATTGCCATTTGACCACTTCGTAGTGAAGGAGTCAGCCACATTGGTGCTGAGAAATATTAACTTGAGTCATCTGCATGGCTTCCAATGAAATGATAAGGAGTCATCCATAGTTAATCCAATGACCCAGCACAGAGAACTGTCTTGGATCTGTTTTGCCATCCTAGAGTCTTTCACTGAGGCTGTTGAAGGTGGGGTCAGCTCTCCAAAGATTTGCTGCTCTATTGCAGCAAGGACAATCTCTCTTCATGAACACGCAAGTGGCACAAATTGGAAAATCATAGAACCTGTGTCTGCCCCAAGGAAGCTGGTATAAGTAAGAATTCAGATGTGTCTTCCAGGCCACTGAGAAGTGATTCCTGTTTGTGCTACCATGAAAGCTTGTTCTTCTGGAAACATTATTTTGTAAATTTGGGGTTTTTTTGTAAACCACATTCTCCTACATGTTCTTCTATCCTTTGTAAGACTTGTTCTGATTTTAAATGGTTTAAGACATTTAACAATTCAACCATGTATATCATTTTAACTGGTTTTAAGTGATTCTTAAATCATTATGTTTTAGACCCAAGTGTGGTGGCACATGCCCGTAATCAGCTATGCAAGAGGCCTAGGCAGGACGATTGTAAGTTTGAGGCCAGGGTGGGTAACTTCCTGAGATTTTGTCTCAAAATAAAAATAAATAAAATGAAAAGGATTGGAGAGATATCTTAGCTATAGAGTGTCCCTGGGTTCCATGCCCAATACTTCAAAAAATATTTCAGACTCTTTTTTCCTATCATTTTGTACATCCTCATAGAAACCTTTTCTGTCAGGTAGCTTGATTGCCCCTCAAGTGCTGATAGCTTCTAAATTTAGAGGCCCATTTAGTAAACTTCACAGTGAACTCAGGCCCACATTTTCAAATGCTTTCTAGCCTTTTACATTTGAATACATTACAAGCACCTCTGTCTCAAGTATCAACAATCAAACTCCTCTCTCCCCACCCACAACCTCATTAATTTCAGTTTTATCTCTGTTAATGAAGCCACCAGATCATCAGGTAACAACTGAGGGACCCATGTGTTCCCACTTCCACGGCCCATTCAATCCAACCTCAATCCAGATAATCATAACTGCAAATGTTTATGACATGTACCCAGTTCTTTCAGTTTTGTTCCACAGCTCTAGTCAAGGTTGCAATTAACTTTTCTGGATGTGATGTGTATCCTTTCCAGTCTACCCCATCCACTGGAATAATCCTCTAAATTACAAATATAGTAAAGCCTGTTCTCAATGGCTCCCCTGCTGTCCAGACAAAATCTTCCCTCCTCTGCTGTCAGCATAGCTTCACCTTGGCTGATCAGCCAAGCCAGAGCTCTCTGCCTTTCTTTGGCTTCCACTTTGACCCTCAGCAATATTAAATCTCGTGCCTCCCCACCCCCAATCACTGTGTGAACAGCACTCCTAGTCTCTAGAATTTTATATATGCTATTATCTCTGCCTAGGAAATTCTTCCCCTCCTGGTTTATTTGCATGCATTACATCTAACTTAATTTTATGTAACAATTTAAATAGAGCTTCTGCTTAGAAAGTCTCTCTTGACCTAAATTCCAAACTCCACATCTCTGATTTTTACCTTCCCCTATCCACTCTCACCTTTAATTTCTTTAGACTATTTCTTATCAAACTACTGTAATTCCCTGGCAACTTATGTGTCTTGCCCACTATACTGCTTCTTTTGTAAAAATGGGAAATACTGCATTATAACTCAACACTATATCTCACCAGCATAATGTCTGCTATCCAGAAGGTTTTAAAACAAACACACAGGAAGACAAAAATAAAGTCCATTCATTCCTCAATTTTTAAATTATCTCTTATTTACCCATAATGACAGATTTTCACTAATAATATTAATACATTTGACCCATCTTAACCAAAGTTTCTCTTTACCTGAATGGCATAGTAGACTTTGGCTAAGATTTTATACAAAAAAATAATATTTTCAATATCCCCCATCTAATAGGAGTTTATACATCAGAGACTTATTTCCTAGTATGTTAAGTAGGATATTTTTCTTTCTTATATTTATTTTCCTCCCTTGATTTCTGTACTTGACTACTTTCTGGCCCAGATTAGAGTCTGAGGAATATTTACCTTTCTACCCCTTAGTGTGTAACACAATACCTTGTCCCTACTCTACCCTGAATAAATGTTTGTACAATTTAATTGAACACAAATTCAGGGAACTACCAGGCTATCTCCTACTGGAATGGGCACTTAGGGTGGGTGCCAATTTGACCCTGTGGCACATCCAGATGAGCTTCCCCCTGCGCCAACAAGCATCCTTTTTGTCTGGCCTCTGGCTGTGTTGGCCAAGGTCAGCAGTAAGAGGAGACGGAGATGAGTGTGTCTGCTGTCTGGGATACCCCTGACCCAGTTGGCACACAATGAGCTCTGATAAATGCTTCCTCCCCTAATTGGGTCAATTCTGAGGGCATGGGGACAACTCTGGGAGTCTGGGGTAGGAAGATTACACATTTGAGCCTAGACTGGGCAACTTAACAACTTAGCAAGACTCTGTTTCACAATAAATAATAAATTAAAATTAAAAGGGCTGGGAATGTAATGCACTATAAAGGCCCAATGTTCAATTCTACCGAGTGTAAGCAGTAAAAAATAAGTCATAGTAACTATATGTTAGTTATCTTTCCCATTGCTAGGACAAAATAAACTACATCTTCAACTTAAAGCATGAGAGGTTTATTGTAGCTCACAGTTTTGGGTGATTCAGTCCATGGTTTGCTGGCTCCAAGGAAGAAATATCATGGTGGAAAGGCCTGGCACTGGAAAACTCCTCAGGTCCTGGTGGGCAGGAAGCACAGAAAGAAGGGAGGACTGGGGGACAGGAATACATGCTCCAGGCCATGCCCTCTATGATCCACCTACTGAATGCACCAATGTCTGAATCCACTGATGAGCTAGCACTCTGATCCAGTCACTTTCTAAGCACATGAGACTTTGGGGACATTTTAGATGTCCTGTAACGAGCTGCTTACTGATGTAAGGATTCCCACATTCGGGGTATTGTGCTGTTCTTGATTGGTTTCTCTCATTCTGTGCTCAGGTTTTTAATAGGCCCTTTCTTTTCTCACAAGAATCAACAAATTTCTCACATATCCTCTGACCACTTTCTCTTTAATATCCAGATTTCAAGGAATGCTAAGATAACTAGGTGCCCTGGTCCTAGCAATGGAAAGTGTTGAGCAATTAGGAAGAAGCCAGTCATGCAGTTTTGATTGAGTCCACTGATCTGTCTACCATAAAACCACAGATGAGCCCAGTCAGGGGAAGAAAGCGACTCTAGATCACATGCCATCTGAAACTCACAAGTGCTTCACAGAAACCGTTTAATTTTAACTCCTGGCACAATTTTTGTCCCTGAGGATGTACCAGTCTCTTTAAATAATATTAAAAACCACAATCACATAGTCATGTGGAGTGAAGTCACTATCTTAGCTAAATTAGCAAACCTTAGCTCTCTTCCTCATTTGTGACATTCTCAGTGTGTTGGTTTTCTGGCCACTGCCATTGCTAGTCATGACCGTAGGAATTTCCTGATTTTCTTCGGAATGGTCAGATATTCTTGTCAGAGTATCTATTTGTAATCTCTTTGTCTTTATTCTGGGGCCAACAGTACAGTTTAATTTATTGTGGCCAATTCTGAATAGCCTCGTTGTGCTCCAAACAGAATGGCATGGAAAAAAGGATTACTGTATCTCAGTTTTAGCTTTTAAATAGTCCATTAATTTAGTAAATTAATTCTCACTGCATTTCATAATTTTTTACACTTTAACTCTTAAGGCTAATTAACTTATAGTTGATGTTCTAGATCTATTAGGAGCCTTTCACCCATCTAGTATTCCCTAAATGTTGGAAACATGCAAATTCGCATGCTCCTTAAATAATTCACTGGTGGGGTCCTTATCACCAATTGCAAGAATGTACATGTTAGAAAAATGTGTTTTGTGAATGTCTCTCCCCTCATTACACTAAAATCTGTAATATTCATTGGACTGTCCTAATCTGTTTTCTCACCTATAACTGCAAGTTAGATAAAGCCGTCCACTGCCTCACCTGAACCTGGAAGGAGGGAACACTCTGAGAGGTCCACAATATGACTCAGGTCACTATATATCAGTTTTTCATCTACTTCTTATTTGGCTTTCCCTCTTATCTGATATTGTACACCTTCATTATCACAACCGTGTCTTACTCACTTTACTTGGCTTCATGTTTTCTTCAGGTCCTTCTATCTCTCTGATCAGATTTCCAATCTTCTTTCTCGGCTCATTTTTTTTTCAGTTCAACATGTTCATGTTTTTCACCCTTTCTTTGAACCACATCGCCTCACGTTTGCCTGAAACTTCACTCATTTATATTCCATAGCTCTGAAATTTTACCTTTAGCTCAGTCATCTCTGAGATTCAAATGTGTGTGTCCAGTAAACGCCATAACAATCCCACTCAGATGTCTAAAACAAAATTCATAACCTAATCCTTCCATTGTGTTTTCAGTCAGTGGTTCCTCTCTCAGTGTATGAATACAAACTGCATCCATTCCCAGAAGTTTGAATATATACTTCCCCCCAAAAGTCATGCAGCTCCAAACCTACAGATTTTATTTCCCAAATATCTTCCTAATATACACAGAATTCCATCCCACTAAGACTGTTTTAACCTAAAACTTTTCATCTGGACTGTTAAAAAACTACAATAACTTTCCTTCATCTGTCTCCAATATTAATTTTGACACTTGAGCCACGGAAGTCTCATCTTTGACTAAAGATGCAAAAAAAGATGCTGTTTCACCTCTATTTAAGGTTCATCGGTGTCTTTGGATAAATCCTAAGTACTTAACAGAGAACACTGTCACTTTCCCTTCCACTTCCAGGCAGAATGCCTTTGTTTTAGACCATTTTAGTCTCTTACATGTACACAGCCCTTCAACATGGGAACCCCGAAGGCTCATGCATGTTCTTCCAGAAACGATGTCCTAGTCTCTGTGATCATGTAGGCTCCCTGACACACGCTTTGTTTTGCTCTGTGCATTTGATACAAACATTCTTGACTCAATTACCCATTCAGTGGCCTCCAGCCAGTCAAAGGTCTCTTTTCCTTCTTTGCCCAAAGCCTGTATTTTCATTTGAATATTTTTCCCCTTCTATTCCCTTCTTTTCCATCTCCTTTTGCTTTCTCTCCTAGTGATAAGCACATTCAGCACAAGGTTTATTGAAGCCCTCAGCACATTTTCACATGTTAAATGCCACATGGGAGATCTCTGGAGCTTAGCCATGTTGTAGAGCAGGAACCATATCTTCACTCAACATCACTTTCCTCTCCTCAGGCCCTGGTCACAACTCTTCCTTCATTTATTTTTTTTTTTTTATTCATTAAGTTTATTGGTACATTTCAGGTATACAATATGCTGACATTCATCATTGGGAATTTGCACCTTTACATAATCTCTCTTGGTTCTTATTTTTCCCCCTTCCCCTGCCCTCCCTTCAACCCCTCCATCCCTCCCTATTTACAAAGACTTCGTTTCCACTTTTCCTTTTCTCATATTTATTCCTTTCCCTTACCCCCCCCCCTTCCCCTCCCCTTTGGAGCTTTTCTTCCTATTTCACATTATCTATTATACATTTTGATCCTTACTTACAACCCTTCTTTTCTTTGAACCTATTTTGGGTACCTCATTAAATAGAATCATGCATGATTTATCTTTCTTTGATTTATTTTACTTCACATATTGTACTGAAGCTTCGTTCATAAAGTTGCATTTTCTAGGATTTTCTTCTTTGTTAGGGCTTCATTACTTCCTGGTGTTAGTCAATCACTTAGGCTGAAAATGCAAACCTCAAAAGAAAGGGAAGTATAGGGAAACACATAGCTGTTCTTCCTTTCAGTCCTTCTTTACTCACTAACCAGCATATGTGCATGCATCAAGGAAAGTTAGGGTAGGGTGTGGATCAGGGGTAGAGTACTTGCCTATCATGCATGACACGCTGGGCTCAATCCCCAGTATTACAAGAAAAAGAAATCAAAATTACATTTTAAAAAGTGAGGGAATTCTGTGCAGTGTTTTACCATTCTGGTAAAAACAAAACACATATGCATGTATAATTTCAAGGATTTTAAAGAAGAGTTACACTCATAACTGAACAAAAACTGACACTGCACAAAATTAAGATGACAAAACTTGAGTTAATAGTTTAAATTTTTAATTTTTGAGACTTAGAATGACAGTAAATAGCCAATACTAAAGCATAGATAGCAAATCAGACCATAGGAAAAAAGTAAAACCTTATACTGAGTATATGTAACGTAACTTTTTTCCTGATTTTTGGATAAGAAAAACCACATTCATTTTGTTTTGGGCTCTGCGAGTTGTGGAGCTGGAAGGAAGAGCAGAATCCATTAACTGACAAACTCAGTGCAGGAAACGGAAGCTGTTTCTTGGCACTTCCCTTCCCTACAGCCCCTTTTCCCTCTGATCCATGTAGTATTTTGCTTCTCTGTGCAATTCTGTTTCTTAGGAGATGTTACAGAAAGGGATCAGTTGTTTATTATTTAAATGTTTATCTCATTTCCTTGTTGACACGGAAGGAAGGACACACCAGTGCAGCTCTCCTCGATGCTTCTGTGTTACTTTGCTCCCTTCCCAGGACTCCAGCCCCGGGTTCACAGTTGGATCTCATGGGTGGTGACACATCAGATGGCATTTCCCTCCCTGCAAGGCTGCCTTGGGTGTCCTAGCAGTTTAGATCACCTCAACTGCAGACAAAGCTGCGAGGAACACATGCAAAACTCAGTTCCTCCCAGAGTTATTCTAAGAAACTTAATTCACTCAAAAAGGCAAGGGGTGGCAAAGAACGTTAGCCCACACTTCAATTTACAAGGCAGAGAAAACACTGAATTTTTTCTGCTATGACAAATCAGAGGAAAAGGCAGTCAGAAACATCACAGTCACCTAGGAGGTCGAAATACATCAACTCTTACACGTCCTGAGAAATGGGATTTCCCCTTGAGAGTGACAGTTTTCCTGAGGTGTGGCTGGAGGCGCGATGAGTGAACCCAAAGTGTGGACTCGCAAGGAAAGGGATGGAATGTTGATGTGGAGCCAAATGATGAGGTGAAGGAGCCTCACAAGGAGGAGACATATGGCCATCCATATGCATGGGATTTGGATCTCAGGCACATGTGGCTGGATGACAGCATGGCAGTGCTTGGAAAGAGAGAGCAGTCGGAACTTGTCCTAAAAATGCTCACTCAGTGAGTGCTTCCCCACGGTGGGAAGATCTCTCTCACTTATATTAAAATGGATTTTTTTCCCCTCTTGCAATCTGAATACACAAAGGTACTTTGCTTTATATTTGTATTTGCATTGAAGAAATTGAATTCTTGACATACGTGATTTATATCTATTTCTCTCTCTCCATATATATGTATATATGTATATATATACATATAGTCTCTGTATGTAGTACATATATTAGACTTTGTTTGATCTCTCTGATCTGTACTCTTTCTAGCTGAACAATTCCTCATGCATAACCTTAAAAATACCTAGATGATGTCAATGATGATGACCATGGTGATGAGGCATACAGCCACCTCTCCCCAGCATGGCTTCCTATTATTGGAAACCTGCAGGAGCATGGCAGTATTGTTTGAACTGCTCATGAAGAGATCACACTGGTCTCAATCTAGGGTAGCCTGCTAGAGCTGGGGATGAGAAATGAGACCTGTGACATTTAATAAATGTCATCTTTATGCTGCTTATCCAGTTAGTTTTGCTATGTGTGGAACTAGAAAATATAGTGAGATCTGATTGAATAATTGGATCCTTTACAGGGTAGATAATCTGGCATCAGTAAAAATAACTGTAATAGTGATCCCCACTTGCCAATGACTTGTGCTGATAAAAGACACTGTTGTAAACCTGACACCAGACACTCTGTATTCACAGCTCTGGAATGCATGTCCTAGAACACCATGCATATTAAAAATTGACAGCTCAAAAGTGCAAGGGCCCCAGTTTGATCTCTGGTACCAAAAAAAAAAAAATGATAGCTCTTTTTCAGGCAATTTGATATTTAGAGAAATTGTCAAATGAGAAAACTGCCAAATGAAACACCAAGATTGAGAAATTTTACTTTTATTCTATTTAAACTTTCAAAACACCTCTTGCTTGTTTCTGACTTGGTGTGGCGGTTGATCCTGTGGAGGCTGGCATGGATGTCATTGCTCACCCAGTGCCTAGAGCAGTGGTAGCAAACCTATGGCACACATGTTTTGTGTTCTTTTTTTTTTATTTTTTTTTTGGTATCTGGGATCGAACTCGGGACCTTGCACTTGCCAGGCAGGCACTGGAACCACTGAGCTAAATCCCCAATGCTATGTTCTTCTTTTAAGACAAAAGGTTAATGTATGAATTGATTTTTCTAAACTAAAACCTCAGTATTCAGGTTCAATTGCAGTTTTGCACTTTGTGATACATAAGTGGGTGTTGGGTTGCAGTTTGGGAACTCATCTCTACAAGATTCCCCCTCATTGGTCTAGGGCTGTTACATCAATGCCCCTAAATGGAGAACATTCATCTTCCAATGTTGATTTAAAGGACTTGGCACCCAACAATGGCTCATAAGTATACAAGATTAATTTTCAAGTATACAAATTAATTTTCATTTGACTGGTACAACATATATTTTACTAGGTACTTTCTGAAGTGCTAGAGATATGGTGATAAAGTAGAAGTATTTTTTCATTAATAGGGCTCACGTTCATTCTAATGAGGTTGCATAGGCACTGAGTGTACAAAACTGACCTAGTAAAAAAGGAACCACCATGCAGTGTTGTAGGGAGAATCCCTTCACACAGAGGGATTATCAAGTATAAAGAACCCCAGATTCAAGTCACCTTGGAGTTTGAGATTCAGACAAAAGTTCAGGTAGCTACAGCCTAGTAAGCAATGCATGAATAAGTAAGAGTGTGAGCCACATGGGGAGACCAGGTAGCAGGATGCAGATTACACAGGGCCAGCTATATAATGGTTTTCACTGCTATGACTAATCTCACTTTCACATGTTTTTATATACATCTCTTTGTAAGAACTTCATTCTTTTCTTTCTTGAGGACAAAGCTATGTCTTACTCATTGTAAGGGAACACAGATATCAACTAGATTGCCCTACCTTCTGATATTTAAACATTCTTGGCTTAACATATTCAATATCACGTAACGGGAAAACCAGTAATTGTCCCAATCTCATAAAAACATCTATGGAAACGAGTCATATCCTCAGAATTAGGTTAATTTAAAAATTAATTCAATTGAAAATCCAGACACCCAGAAAGGCATGCAGTTAATAAAGAGAATGTTCACATAGTTCTCATGTGATACAAGTGAAAATGAAACTTAAAGCTAAAGTTTCAGTTTTTAATCCTGCAGTGTTTGGATATTGAAAGGGCTTCCCCATGGTTCTTAACTGTATGGCAAAACAACCTAAATGTGAGCATGAGATGTGGTTTCTGATCTAGATGACTAAGAAAGGTTCAACTGACACCACTCCATTATGTGAGCATGCTGGGAGTTTTCCCCATTAGTGAAGTGGAGATTCTAAAGATTTTGCTTATTGGCTCAGTGAGGCATATATTTTTGACATTTTTTGACTGAAAAATATTATGTAATATAAGAAATTAAATTTTCTGACATATACACATACTATATAAAGGCATGGATCCAAAGGTATACAAACCACATGATTCAAGAAAATGAAGACATTCATTCACAAGCAGGTCTAAAGCTAGAACTACAATGAAGGATTTCACAGGATGCAGTGCACAAGACTGAGACAAATTTTCCTATCAAGAGTACAGGAGGATCACAAGTTCTAGGCTAGTCTTAGCAACTTGGCAACTTAGGGAGACTCCATCACAACAAAAAATAAAAAGGGGTGGGGAGGTAGCTCAGTGTGAAGGCCCTGGCTTCAAATCCCACTACCAAAGCCAGAACAAAACAAAACAACAAACCAAATGAAAACAATAAAATCTAAGACATAAAAAAATGAACTGTTTCAGTTATTTTAATTTTCTTAAAATGGCTTTTGTTTTCTAAATATTTTCCAAGCTATTGTATATTTGGATAACAATAATTTGTAAGATGAATATTTCTTTAAATGTGCATTATTGAAAATATTCTGATCAAAGCTGATTGTTAATTTTATTAACAGAGGTTTGTTTTAAAAATAGAGTATATACAACCATAGAAAAATATACAAATCACAATAAACAAATAGGGGAAACCTATCTCTACTGCAGCTGAACTAGGAACAAATGTAAAAAAACTATTTAAGAAATGATCCTTCATGAAGAAAAATGAAATCAGCAGATTAGAACAATAGACTTGTAAAGAACAGATAATAAAACATCTTGGTTATGATCAAAGACCTAAAGAAAGGATCAAACATGGCAATGAAAATGCAAGCAGAAATGCACACAGACCCCAGCCAGAAGCCCACCAGGGAAAGATCAGGGTGGATGCACAGGGCCTGCCACAGCCCTGCCCAGACACCAGGAACTTGGGTGCACAGGCCCTAACCCAATGTCTGCCTGAAAAATGGCTGCACAGGCTCACAGGCCACAGCCAGAGGCCCACCCAGATACCATTAGTAAGTGCATGCAGACACCAGCAAGAAGCTTGCCCAGACAACAACCCAGAATGGGGATCCAGAAGGGCATCATTCTGAACCCAGGTATTGGCTCAGTGGTGAGCAGCAGACAGAAGGCCTCTCTGAGGCTTGTTGAGAACTGAAGCTCAGTGGAAGAGTTAAGAGTCACCTCAGTAAAGGTGCAGCAGACTACATTGGTTGAAATAAGAAGACACCTAAACAAGACTCAAAACCAGACTTCCAGATCATCAAAGACAACCCAAAGAGGCAATGAGATGGAACAATCTGAAACTAAAGGATCTGGACTCCCTGAACTGGGAATGAAAGGGGATCTGGAAAAAAAAAAATCAGAAATAATTTATCAGATAAAACAGAGATTGTGTCCATAGTGAAAGACATGATTAATAACTGTAGAGCAGACACAGATAAAATAATAGAGGAGCTGAGGAACATGATGTAATTCCAGCATAGGAAACAAATGGAATCCATAAAACAGTTACAAACAGATATCCAGGAAATTAAAAACTCCATTGAAATTTTATGCAGCAAAATGAACCAATGTGAGGACAGAATGTCAGATATAGAACACAGGATTCCCATAAGTGACCAGAAAGAGAAAAATTTCGTAAAAATAGCAAGGGACCATGAGAAATCAATCCAGCAGATGCTAGATGATACAAAGAATAACATAAGATGATCAGAATCAATGAAGAAACAGGAGAGAGTGTATACAACATTAAAAAAAATGTTCACAGAAGTAATGGTTGAAAATTTCCCAAGCAGGAGAAAAGAACTTGACATACAGGTGAGTGAGGCAGTCATATAGGACTCCAACTATCCAGGGTAAAAAACATCTACGCCTAGGCATATAATAGTTAAGATTCCAGAAACCCAACAGAAGAACAAAATTCTATAAATAGAGAAAAGAAGCAAATCACATACAAAGGAAAGCTCATCAGAATCACAGCAGACTTCTCAATACATACCCTCAAGTTCAGAAGAGCCTGGAGTGAAGTATTTCAAGACCTAAAAGAAAACAACCTCCAACCCTGGTTGATGTACCCTGCAAAAACTATCTTTCAAAATCAATGGAGAAATAAGAATTCCATGACAAAGAACACCCAAGGAACTTCATGAATGCCAAACCAGCACTGCAAAAAAATTTAAACAATATCCTAGGAAAAGACAATGAGGGTCACAACCCCAAGAATCTCAACAGAATGAATCCATCAGGCAAGACAAGGAATTAAATAAAAAGAGGGAAAATCCAACAACAGGAAAAGATCATGACAAGGATAAGTCAATACATATCAGTTATAACCATCAATGTTAATGGTCTCAATTCATGAACCAAGAGAAACAGATGAGCAGAATGAGGCAAGAAGCAAGATCCAACAATATGCTGTACACAAGAAACACACCTAACTCAAAAAGAAACTGATAGACTGAAAGTTAAAGGGTGGAAAACAATATTCCATGTAACAGGAACAGGAAAAGAAGCAGGAGTAGCTATCCTCTTTGCAGATCAAGTGGATTTCAAACCAACACTAAGAGAGACAAAGAAGGCCACTGCATCCTTGTAAAGGAAATAATACAAAAGGAAGATAATGGCAATCATAAATATGTATATGTATATACAAATATATATATGCACCAAATACTAGTGCACCCAACTATGTACAACAAATATTAATGGATGTAAAAAATCAAAAAAGCACTAACTCAATAGTAGTGGGGGACCTCAATACCCCACTGTCACAGATAGATCAACTAGACAAAAAAATAACAAATACGAGAAAACTATTAAACAAATGGACTTAACAGATGTTTACAGTGTTCCACACCACAAAATCAGAATACACATTCTTTACAGCTGCACGTGGGTTTTTCTCCAAAATAGACTGTATACTTGGTCATAGAACATGTTTAAGTAAATGCAAAGAAAATGAAGTTATCCCCTATATATTATCAGATCATAGTGCAATGGAATTGGAGATCAGTAGCAAAAGAAACCACAAGAATTTCATAAACAAAAAGGAAATTAAACAACACACTCCTGAACAATCAATGGGTCACAGAGGAAATTAAAGAAAAAATAAATCAGACAGTTTCTACAATTAAATGACAATCCCAATACAACATATCAGAATTTATGGGGCACAATGAAAGCAGTCTTATGAGGAAGATTCATAGTAGTGAATACTCTGAGGAAAACAGAGTGAGTACAAATAAACGACCTAATGCTGAACCTCACGCTTCTAAAAAAAGAACAGGACAAACTCAAAGCTCATACAAGGGAGGAAATTATAAAGATCAGAGCAGAAATCAAAGCAGTGGAGACTAAGAACAATACAAAAAATCAATGAAGCAAAGAGTTGGTTCTTTGAAAAAATAAACAAAATTGACAAACCCTTACCCAACCTTATCATAGAAAGGAAAAGGCCCAAATCTATCCATTTAGGAATGAAAATGGTGAAATTACAACAGACCCAGCAGAAATCTACAGGATCGTCAATACTTACTTAGAGAACCTATATGCCAATAAGATGGAAAACCAGAAGAAATGGGCAGATTTCTAGATACATATGAATTACCAAAGCAGAACAAAGAAGACATAAAAATTCTAAACAACCTAATATCAATCAAGGAAATTAAAAATGTAATTATAAACTTACCAATGAAGAAAAGCCTGGGTCCTGATGGCTTCACTGCTGAATTCTACAAGACATTTAGAGAAGAATTATTGCTACTACTGTTCAAACTCTCCAGTGAAATTGAGAGGGAAGCAATACTCCCAAATTCTTTCCTGGAAGCAGGCATCACCTTGAGCCCAAAAGCAGAGAAAGACCCAACTGAAAAAGAGTACTACAGGCCAATCTCACTAATGAACACAGATGCAAAAATCCTTAATAAGATACTGGCAAATAGAATGCAGAAGATCACCAATATCATACACCCTGACTAAGTGGGATTCATCCCATGGATGCAGGAATGGTTCAACATACACAAATCAATAAATGTAATATACTATATCAATAGAGCCAAGTACGAAAACCATATGATCATCTCAATAGATGCCAAAAAGCATTAGACAACATCCAATACCCATTTTTGATAAAATCCTAGAGAAAACTGGAATAGACGGTCTCTATCTCAACCTGATAAAAGCCATCTATGAAAAATCAACAGCCAACATCATACTAAATGGTCAAAAACTGAAATCCTTCACACTAAAATCAGGAACAAGACAAGAATGTCCACTAACAACACTTCTGTTTACATTTTAATGGGAGAAATTGCTTTGATAGTGGATGATCAACAAAAACCTGATATTTAGATTATATTTTTTTTTAAAAATGCTTTTCAGTTACTATTAGATAGGCACACAATCCAAAAGTAGAAGAGAGAATACAGGAAGAACTAATTCTTGTGTGAGAAATAAAGACCTGAGTACTTATTGAATAAAATAAGAAGTAATCAAAAACAGTTTTAAGAAAAAATGCAATTCAAAATAATGAGCCATCATCCTATGCATACTTGAATAACAGTTGCAAAAGCAAACTATTCATAATTTTGAGGCCATAGAGAAATTTAAATCTTTTATTATTTACAATTGAAGATGATGCTTCTGTTCATGAACAATTCAGTGTGTGAACTGAAGCATGGAGCAAAATTTTGCTTCCATTCACTATCTCTGAATCAGGTGATGAACACAACTTCGGCCATGCAAAAGGAATTAAGTTCATGAACTGAGGTACCACTGTACACATTTACTATGTACAACATGATATGTGGAAGAATAGATACACTGTAAAATAATTAAATCTGCCTAAAGTACTGACTTTAAAGTACTGACCAAAATGATGACTAAGGTAGTCATCACTGTTATGAGAATGCTGTATCCACTCTCTTAACGTATTTCAAGAATGCAATATACTATTGTCACTATTTTGTACAACAGAGGTCTTGAACTTATTCTTCCTGTCTAACTGAAATTTTGGTCACATCTCCAGCCATTCATTTCAAACACCCTGCCCTGGTACCTTGTATTCTTCTGTCAACTCCTATGAGATCAGTATTCTAAATACTATATATGAGTGAGATCATGCAGTATTTGTTTTTCTGTGCTAGCATATTTCATGTAGCATAATGTCCTCCAGGTTCACCCATGTGTCATAAATTACAGCATTTTTTTCTTGTAGCAGAATAGTATTCCATTGTGTGTATATACTACATTTTCTTGGGTTGCTTACAAAATTTGGCTATTGTGAATAATACTGAAATATATACTGAAATATAAGAATGCATCTTCAACATCGTGATTTTGTTTCCTTTTGGTGCATACACAATATTGTCATTGTTACATCTTGAGGTAGTTCTATTTTTAATTTTTTTTCAAAGAAACTTCATACTGTATCCCATAATGTCTGTGCTAATTCCCATTCACATCAGTATTATGCATGGCACATTTTCTCCATGTCTTCCTTATCTTAAGACCACAACCAGCTAACAGGTAAATATCTCATTGTGGTTTTAATTTGTATTTCACTGATAATTAGTGCCAAGCATTTTTTCATGTAACAGTTAATCATTTGTATGTTTTCTTTTGAGAAATATCTAGGTAGGTCTAGTGTTGATTTTCTAACATGACTTTGTGTTTTTCACCATTCATTTAAGTTCCTCATATATTTTGGATGGGGACCCCTTTGTCAGATATATGGTCTGCAGATATGTTCTCCCATGCTGTGGATTGTCTCTTCACTCTATTGATTTCTTTTTACTGAAAAAGCTTTTCCATTTGAAGCAATGCCTTTCATCTATTTTTTCTTTTTGTGCCCAGTGCTTATGGGGCATATCAAAAAAGTCACTGTCCATTCCACCTACTTGAAACATTCCTCTCTGTTTTCTTTTAATAATCTCTTACCTTTGTCTTTAATTAATTCTGAATTGAATTTTATCTGTGAGATACAAGGCTAATTTTACTTTCCTGAATAGGAATGTCTGGTTTTCTCAACACCACTATGTATTTGACTCTTTTGTTAAAATCAGTTGGTTATGAATGTGAGGATTTATTCCTGCGTTTTCATTCTGCTCCCTTGGTCTCCATGCATGCTGTTTTTGTCACTACCATTGTAGTATATTTTCAACTCAGGTAATGTGATGCTTCCAGCCTTGCTCTTTATGCATATGATCATTTTGCCTACTCAGCTTTGTGATTCCATACAAACTGTAAATTGTTGTTTTGTGTAAGATGTCATCAGAATTTTGACAGAGCTTGTAGAGATCCGTTTGAAAGGTATGGATATTTAAAAATATTAATTCTTTCAACCCATTAATGTAGGATATCTTTCCATTTATTTGTGTCTTCCTCAGTTTCTCTCATCAATGCTCTGTAATGTTAAATATAGAGAATTTTTATCTGCTTAGCTAAACTTACTCCTATGTGTTTTATCTTTTCTATGATATATCATTTCTTCTTCATATACCTCATTACTAGGGAACGTTGCTGCTTTTGTATGTTAATTTTTATCCTGTAATTTTACTGAATTCATTCATTAGTTGTAAGTCTTCATATCTTCTATATATAAATATCATATATAGGTTTTTCTCTATCATATCTCTGTACATATATCTCCTATAAAACTATTATATATATCTATGTGTATCATATATATACATATAAATGTGTACATATTAGGGAGAGAGAGAGAGAGAGAGAGAGTCATTTGCCATTTGCCAACAGGGACAATTTAACTTTCTCCTTCTTAATTTGGCTACCTTTTCTTCCTTTCTCTTCTCCAGCTGGATCCTCCAGTATTATTCTGATAAGTGGTGGAAATAGATATTTCCCTCTTTTCCTAGATCTCAGAGTAAACACTTTCAACAGTTCCTTTTGATGTTTCCTATGGTCTTGTCATGTATAGCCTTTATTATATTCAGGTGCATATTTTCTCTACCTGATTTTTTCAGAGTTTTCTTTGTTTTAATTATGAAAGGATATTAAATTTGACCTATCTCTAAATTCAATTTCTTTAAAAATTAGAATGTAAAGCAAAGTTTGACTTTTGAAAGTTCACAGAGATAATTGGTGAAAATCATAATTGTTATAGCAATGTTTTTTCATGACTTGTCCAGTTTTTTGTCCTTCCGTTTTATTACTTGAAAAAGATCCATGAAATCAGAAGTAAGAGGCTGTTTCCAGAGGCAAATGTAGGAGCTTTCTGGATACTTTCCTTCACTATGCCTAGACTATAAAATTATCATCAACTCAGATCAGGAAAAAATTCAGAAATTAATGTGTTTGCTAACATGTGTGAAACATGTATTAGCTGAATCCTGTTCATTTATTTCTTCCATGTTATGCAAATCCTTTTTAAAACAGAAAACAAAAATTCTCATATGTTTTACATTTTTAAATAAATCTCTATAAAATTTTCTTTGTCAGATCTTACATGCCCACTATTTTTGTGTCCACATCTGATGTGTCTCTTTCCATGTGTATGTTGATGTAACAAGTAGCAAAGACTGGAAGTTGCACTATATCCTTACTGTGAAATGTTCAGAGAAGAAAAAATTGCAGCCAATCTCTTATTTGTAAGACACTGTTCCCAAGAGTCAATATTTCAAGATCTTTTAAATGAATTGCATAAATGTAAATCCCTTGAGTCTTACAAACTTCTGATAGTCTAGAAGAATAATTTATGTCCCAAGTTCAAAAATCTATGGCACCTTGATATATTAACTTCTGTTATTTAATTGAGATTAAATTGATTAATAAAAATTTGCATATTTATATCTTCAACGTGCTGGAGAAACAAAGGCATTGGCAGTTTGTCTCATGTCAAACAAGATCAAAATATTTGCAAAGGGAGGAGGAGGAAAGATGCTTGTACAGACAATGAGTACAAAAGCTCAGCCTGCTCTTACACAATTATAAAGTAACATTCTGTTTCCACTTTCACAACAAACCATTACCAGCTCTCTTTGAGACTCTGATGTATTTTGCCTTATGAGTTTAATGACCCCAAGTTTTACACAAATTGAAGAGTGGCCTTCAGAATTATTCATCCATCAATCTGCATTCTTCAGAGCTACAAAATATTTATTTCTTCATCTGCATGATAAGTGCTATGTCATCTTTAATGTCATGCCACCCACAAAAGATGGTGAAATATTCAGCAGCATCCAATGCTCTTGGCAAAACCAGAATAACACTATGACAAAAAGAGAATTTGAAAGCTTATGAAATGTAAATGTTAAGTGTTTAATAATCAAAGAAGTTAGCATTAACCCTAGGTGTGAGTTGAGAAAGATGGAATTATTTTCTACAGTCATAAGCAACAGGAAATAAATATGAAGTAGATTTAAATTATATCAGGTACACAAGTCTATGAGGTTTTGTATAAGTTTTCCAACACTAATCTATGAATATGCACCAATAAATTATTTTTAAAATAAATAAATGAGTAAATATAATAAGGCAATACAAAGAGACCTATCATAACTTATTTAAATTAAAGATCTCATGTCCAGGATTAGTTTATACCTCCAATGATCTATTAGATGACTTTTAAATATCAAATAACTTCCAAGCCTCTGGACAAGACAAAAATACTGCAATCTTGCTGCATAGTTTCATAGGAGAAAAGGATTTCTTTAAAATTATGGCAAGAAGGAAGAGGGTCAGAAGTGCTCTGAGCATATAGCAATGTTTCCTCACCTACTTTGAGATGGACAATTCCTCTAAGTAGAAATGACATTAAATAGCTTCCTCTAACATAGTGTGGATTCATGAATTGAATTAAATGTTAATATTTCTTCCTAGCTATATTTCTAACTTGTAACTGCTTTTATATTTTTCCAACAGCAAAATTAATTCATAAGGCTAAATCCACTCACTATAAAAATTTCAAACTTCTTCTAAAAGCTTTTTCATCTGTGCTATGTAAAATGAGAAAAGTAACACACATCTAGACACTTTCAAGGTGTGATTGAAGAAATATCGCTGTGTAGGGGTACTTAAAACACAATTTGATATGGTCAGTATTCACTCTGAATGTACAGCCAATATAAATGACAAGTGTGGCTTTTTTAGTGTCAATCGCTTAGTCAATATATTGACATATTATACTGCCAGCATACACCCATTATAATATTATTGAGCTACTTTAGCTTCTTTTATTGTTGCATAGTAACCATTCACTATCCAGTGTGATTTTCACACTTACAGTGGATCTCAATTTGTAGGAGCCACATTTCAAGTGTTCCATAGCCACACACAACCACGCATTACTGTATTAGACAGTACCACGGTTCGATAAGCCAGCATTTCCAGTAGATGCTGAAAAGATGCAGCAAGACAAAGAGAACTCAAGCAGACCAAAGGGAGGGGACAAAGAATAGCAAGTCTCCACCTAGATAAGCAATCCCCTCGCTGCTACCAGCACAATTTACACTGTCTCCTGTGATTTCCTTCGTGTGTATGTACACAAAACTATATGCATTCATGCACATATACATACGTACACATGTGCATATACGACGCATAACATATATATACATATATATATATATATATATATATATCTGTGTCTCTATATAACACCCATACATAGTGCATACTTCATTTCCTTACCTAGATAAAAATACTACAGTGACATTTTTATATAAACATCATTGGGTCTGGATAGGATCTGTAAGTGACACTCTGCTTGCTCAAATTGTATGTGCATCAGTGAACACTGACAAGTTACTTGTAAGTTTTTAAATTATGAGACTATATATGTTAGTTTAAATAACCCCAACACAGAGAATGATACCATTTAGACAAGTGCTCTTCTTTTCCTCTTCTCTCATCTTCAGCCTCCAGTATGCTCTTCTGAAATGATTCCTGCTATTAATTCGGACTATCTCCATACAGCATCTTCCCATGTTTTATATCCGTTTTATAGACTTTACAAGCTTGCTTTTATTTCTTTTGGAAATAGTACACTTTATTAATGAAAATGTTAGTTTGTCCAAATGATCTTATAGCAAAGATTAATAATAGAATTTAAAATATATATGATTTAGGTCAAAGTCTATCTATAGCACAAGTCTGTAGGAAACAAAATTTATTAGTGAATTCACAAATTATTCCTCAGTTCGTAGTCCTAATACAAAGGACAAAAAATTATTGCCATAGACTGTACTTTGCTGAAAAAGGTTAAAGTCTGAAAGTATCATGAGTTGAGTCCTTGTTAAGAAAATATCACACTCAGGCAATTTACACACATTTGTGAAACTCAAATCCATGCATTATTTTTCTTAGAAGAACATCAAATAAACAAAATAGCATAACTGCAAATAGCAAACATTTTTCAACCACTAGTTTAATATTCTTTGCCAAAATTAGCTTAGCTTTAATATTTAAGGTTACTGAGATTTAAGCATTATCGTGGTCCCTTGCCATTATAGCCGCAGGTTGCATTCTTTGATGACATTTTCATGCAAGAAGAGAAATGAATGTTTTAGGGACAGAACTCATGAGTTCCTAGGCAAGAGCTTTTCCATATTGTATGTAGAGCCTGTTTCTATCTGAACTTCTTCTGACTGAAGGACTTCCCCTCACGTTTCTGTAGTGTATTTCTGCTAAAAATGTATTCCTTCCATTTTGTTAAAGTTTCTTAACCTTCATATTTAAAAAATATTCACATTGGACACGAATTCCAGTTTGATACATTTTGCCTGTCAGTACTTTGAAAATTTTGCCCCTTATCTTTACCACTGTATTGTTTTGGAAAAGGAGTATGAAATTAGTTATTTTTTATTCCAATACGCAAAATGTCTCCTTTCCATTTGTTTTAGAGATACTTCTTTTATCACTGGTTTTGAGCAATGTAGTATGACATATTTTGTTGCAGTTTTCTCCATGATTTACTGAGTTTGAACTATATATTTATAATTTTATCAAATTTGCAAAAATATTCCTAGACTAAATTTTCCAAACACCTCCAACGATCCACCCCTACATCTCCAGAAACTCCAAATCCATTAGGTCACCCAATGTCCATGTCTTTCATTTCTTTAAAAAATATGTTTAAAATGCTTTATTTGGGGAGAGGTAGTACAAATGTTATTTAAAATTTTTTCTTTGCTTTTTTCCTCTTCTATTTTTTATTTTAGTTTATTAATACATATATGTAGTAGGTTAGGTTTACATTCTTTGTAGGAAGTTGGTACATGTGCATAGCACATCTTAATTCCTTTCTCTCTGTTCCAGATTGGAGAGTTTCTATTATTAAGTATTCAAGTTTGCTCATCATTTTTATACAATATGTGATTTTCCAATAATTAGATGCCATTCACGTAGAGCATGTACATTATTGCACAGCTTTTAACTATCATCTCAACAAGTTTGACTTTTTTATATACCTTCTATTATTCTGCTAAACTTTGTAAACATGTGAAATATAGTTCTAATAACTGTTTTAAAGCCTTGCTTGGCCAATTCTAACACTTGTCTTGGATCTGGAATGGTTTGAATTGATTGGGTTTTTTCTCCTCCTTATTTATGGGTAGCATGTTCATGCATATCTTGCAATCCCTGCTGACATGTCAGGCTTTCTAAATTTTATCACACTGAGTACTGGGTATCACTGAATTCATATAGATATTACCAAGCTTTGTTCTGGGATATACTTAAATTTCTTACAGTTTTGTTCCTGTCTTGCTTTAATTAATTTTAGTTGCTTCTGGATGAATGTTCAGTTTAGAAATAATCACTCCCCAGTCCTGGGGCAAGATCTTCTTGGGTGTCTCAGCCAGCATCCTTGGGAGCCAAGAGCCAGGTACTTTTCCCTAGTTCTGGGTGAGTGGCCACATGGTCACCAGCATTTGGGACTGGTGCCTCTCCGGGTTTATGTAGTTTTCTCACCAGCAGATGCTGCCAGTATGTGCTCAGCTTGAGCGAGACCGCTCCAGACCTCTGCGATCTGGCTCCACACGCACTCCTAACTGTGTCCCAGGTGAGGGGCCAGCCTCCAAACAGACTTCTCCCGGGACTGTGGACTGAAGGCTCTGTCCTACCGGCCACCGGGGGAATTTGGTTTGGCTCACTTCATTCATTCACCTCTCAGGGCCCACTGTCCTTCATTTGTTCACAACAAGTATCTCAAAAACTACTGTCTCATATAGTTTGTATGTATATTTTTTATTGCCTGGACAATTATGATTTTAATTGGGAGAGCTAAATGCCTTTTCCTCTACCAATGAACAAACTTTTATTTTGGCCCAGAAATCCAAAGAAGTTGCTTAATGAGCTCTTATATTTATGCCCATTCTATAGAGAGGAAATACTCTACTGCATAGCAAAACAATTACGAACAAGCATTATAATTGTATCCAGGCTCTAGAAGTTTTAAAAAAAATGCTTTATTCTTTGCCTCAATTTTTTTGTGTATAAAAAATAGTATCTAGGACACAAACTTCATTTACCATTAAAAAAGTCAATATGCGTTAGTCTTATATGCTGATATACATTGTGTTTAGAATGCAATCTAGCAAGTGATGTTTGGTACAGACTTTGATTACACAAAATATTTTAGAAATGAAAATGTTTGAAATTTACATTTAGAAGAATGTATTTAATGCAGTCATGACAAGCATATGACCTTAAATCAAATCCTGGCTGGTCTTTGTTATGAATGTCCTTTACAGATATTAAATATTTAGTTGCATTTGTATTTACCAGATTGAAAAATTTTGTTGATTTCATTCAATTTCCATAAAGACAACAGTGACATCATCAGTTAACAAGCCAAATAACCATCCAGAAAACAGGAAAACAATTGGGACAATCCCAATTGTTGGTACCCAATTTACTGGTACAATAAACCCTTAGTTTGACTGAATTTTCAGATTTCCTATAATTTACCCTACGAATAAAATTTTCCCACTCAGCTCTGCCTGTTTTGCTAACTAATTCAAGGCTCAGTTTTCTATACTATTATGACATTATTTCCCGAATTGAAAATTCCTTAGAATCCCAGTCGAAGTGCAAAAGGTCTCAAACTATACCCATGATTGTCCACACGAGTAAACCTTTGGTAACATACCCCGAACCACTAGGGTGATTTGAAGCACAAAGGAGAGAAAGGATTTTCTGATTTCTGTGACACTATCCCCATCTCCCTTCAGGAACTCTTACATAATTTGTTCTATCATCCAAGAAAGAAAGAGACAAACACAGTGGCATGAAGGTCACAGTAAAGCATGTTGGTAAAAGAGACCGAAGATTTGTCTTTTGCCTATTAGGTAGAAAGCATGGTCTTTTACAAAATGTATGATTTCTCCATACCCCCACATACTAGCCTTTCATCAGCCTAATGTTTTCAGAAATCCATTTTTTTTTTCTGTTAATAGGAAAGATTGGAGTGACTCCAGTATTTGGTCACATTGTTCATGGTCTCCTAATCAACAGGTGAGGGGTCAAATAATTTTGGCAGTAACAGGTGAAATGTATCCAGCATTATCTCATTAATTCTCGTGACAACTCTATGCTTTACCTACTATTAATCTCATGTCACTTATCAAACAGTGAACCTCAGAACTATTGCTCCAGGGTTCTCAATTTAAAAAAACAAGTCTACTCTCAAGCAATACACTCACAACCACTGCACAATTTGGCACCCATATGTGTTAAACTTTGAGCTGATGCAAAATGTTTTGCACACTAAGCTCCAATATAGGGTGCCATTAAGACGGATGCCCTCAAAATGAGAAAAGTGCATTCTAAAAGGGCGTTAGTATTTGTGATTTGAGGGTTAGTCTTGTGTTAATCTGGACAGATCTGGTGGACGGTGAGCATGCATATCTTTGTTCCTTTAGAATTTCTGTCTGTTAAGGACATATTAATGCAGTCCTGATCGAAGGCATAGAATAGACTCAGCTCTGGAAGCAATATTTACAAATCTATTGGAGTTTGGACAGCCAGAGAGCAGTGAGAGAACATATTTAATCATTGCACCCTTCATTTCACCATAGGTATACACATCAATGTAGGACTCAGAGAAATCTCTTTTTTATATTGTTTCTTTTAAGCTTTACATTTGCCATCCCTTTTTTAACATGGATTGGAATATACTGAAATTTCATTTCTGAATCACCAACAGTCAACTGATATTTTCACCTTTTTCTAAGAAGGAGGGCAGTTTGCCAATTTTATTTTCAAGATGTTGCTAGTTAAGAAAATCTTCTTTCTCTTTGCCAAGAGAGAAAAGGAGATGAGAATAGATCAGCTGACAAATCACCATAGGCATGCTTTCTTTTTCCTGAAACATCTTCCATAATTTTCTGACCTTAAAATTTATATCAAGACACATGGTATCTAACCAACAAAGAAGAGGTGCCTGTAACAAGGCTGAAATCCCCTTAAAAATAGTATTCTGGTCTAATCAGTTATGCCTATTTATCCCTTGTCTGACTTGACAGAGAAATTCTGACATTTATCTGTCCATCTGTCAATCACATGAGGATGAGATCTAAGGATTTCCCAGAGGTGTCCTGCAGTGATCATATTTTTTGATCAGTCTGCAGAATTAGGCTAAGGACAGGCTCCTTTTGTAAGGAGCAAGGTGGGCAGAGGAATAATGGAAAGGTTGGCAAGGAGTACTTCTGCAAATGTGAGCACAGGGCCAGCAACGAGACAGCATTACAGAGTGGGTGGACATCTTGGCTGGGGATGGGGCAGAGCTTGAATCATGACTCAGCCTTGATAAAATTGACTGCAAATAAATAATTGTCTCTTAAGAGTAAGAAAAATCAAGTGGCATAGCACACTGTTTTCTCAATATAACAAAACAAATTGCTTTCCCAGATTTAAATCCCAATAACTACAATAATGACTTAGATGTTCCTAGTACCCTTCAAGAAACAGGATGTCATGCTTATATAAGTATATAAAAATTGAGCTTTGGGATATTGTAATGGACCCTGAAGACATATTTTAATTTTGTAGCTGAGTCAAATGAAGAAGCTAGAGTTAGAATCACTTTGATTACATGGTGGAGAAGATGTAGTATCAAGTTCTTACTTGTAACAAGGTTAATGGCTGACACCTCTATGACAAAGAGGTTGCCAACAGAAAAAGTATAAATAGTTTGTTTGGTAAAATTTTTATATGGCATAGACCCTTCAGAGATAAAGACACAGTAGAGGTGTAGCTCAATGTTAGAGAGCATGCTAGGGATGCATCAGGCCCTGGGTTCAATCACAATATGAAAACAAAAAGACATACACAATGGTCCATCTTTATGTTGTAGTCCTGATGAAAAAAGTGTCTATTATGGACAGCTGTGATTGGGAATATCATGGGAAGAACTCTAGCAATGTCTGTTTACTCTAATTCCCTCCTATTTGTCTGAATGACATTGTCTTCCCCTGAACATGGCCAAAGGTACCCCTCCTGACCACATGTCAGGGGAGAAAGGTAGGAGGAGCTCTGAGAGACCATCTTGCTTCTCTAGCTTCCTCAATCACCAAGGTGCTTTATTTTATTTATTTTTTTTTTTTGGTACTGGGCATAGAACTTGGTACCTTGCACTTACAGAGCAGGCTGTGGAACCACTGAGCTAAATCCCCAGCCTGGTGCTTTATTTTTGATGATCATCTTCTGAGACTCAAAAATTAAAATGATGCCACTATGGTGAAAAAAGGTCATAAAAGCTCTGTAAAGCACTGTGCTGAATCCTTTATCATCATGGGCTCCTTTACTATTTCAAGTCACTCCATCAATTGGGTATTTATTTCGCTGTAGAGAAGATGGTCAAAGACATTACAAAGCTCTCCTAGTGTCGAGTACCTTTTAATGCATGAGAGGCACATATAAATGTACCTTCTTAGGATTCTGAAACCTTGTAATGAAGCACTAGCAAGAAGTGCCTCTGCTGAATGCCCTTTGGGGGGATTTACACTTTAGGTTGCAAGGTGCTAAGTCTGAGAGCCTACATCCAAGAAAGAGAACATCCTGTATTTCTCTAAAGCAGCTGCAACATGCAGCAATGACCACACTGCCAAGAGCGGGCTGCCATTCCCTTCATCAGCAGGATGTGTCAGGGAAGGGAGTGGGGGCCAGCTTAAGAGGTGGAGGGAGGGAAGGTGGTGACTCATCTGAACATCTAAAAATAATGGCAGCATATTAAAGGAACATATTTCCTTCTAGAAAAATGAATAATTTTTTACTTACATGTCTGTTATTTTCTATTTCTACAAAGTATTCCATGCACATGGCGTAATAGTCCTCGAAAATATTAGCTATCGTTCTGCCAGGCCAGGGAGCCAATTTAAATTGCAGTCCCTACACAGGGCACTGATAGCTCAGGCTGAGCAGTCAGCTGGTTGCCAGGGCTGTCCTTTGAAACAACTTTAAGAGAAACGAGCATAGTTCAGACGGCTTTTAGACACAGCTAGGATCTTTTGCCCACAAACTCACCCACTAGAGGTCTTTAGGTGGTGAAATAATTTTGTTCAGCACCATCAGCATCCACATCTACGTCCCCACATTCATAGGAAAGAGAAACAGACAGATTTCCCCACTTCTTGATATCACAGCAATAAATCTGCCATTATGGGAGAAGATCAAATCCTGGGTGGTTTTTCATGGGGCACCAAAAGGACAGAGGAATATGCCCGGGAGTGTAAAAATACATCTAAGAGTAGTGAATGACAGATTATTCTTAAAACTGAAATTAAATGATGTGAAACTTAGTTATACATAAGCTACAAACATGGAAGAGATCTTGGATTTTTTGCTGACATTTGTGGAAAAGAAGGAAGGAAGGAAGGAAGGAAGGAAGGAAGGAAGAGGAGAGATGTACTCAGCTTTTCTTATATTCTCTGCTTAGAAGTTTAAAATACAACAGTGCTATTCTGATGAATTAAAACCTCAGAAAGTATGGTTTTCAGATTTTGTTTTAGTCTAACATATAACCAGTTGTTAACTTTGTCAGAATAGCTGCCTAGAAAATGTTCAATCAATAAAATGATGATATTTCGATATGAGGAAAATGTCAGGTCCTTGGGGTATAGTTTGCAGATGAAGATGTTTGTTAATTAAGCTTACAAAGGCAGTAAAATTAATAATGTCAATATCATATATGGCATTGCTACAGAAACAGCTGTTCCCTCCTCTAGTGAATCGATATGGGCATGTCCCATCCCCTCAATACTGCCAGACTTTGTGAATATGTGCTTTGTCTGTAAACTTTAATCATCTTATAGAGGAAAACACCAAAAAAGTTATCAATAATTCACATTAGGGAAAGTGAGAGGTAATATATGAAAATGTAGTTACAGGACCTCCTCAATCCACAGCTGCAACAGAAACGTGACTCAGCACCTATCTAATCTCCATCCCAGGAGTGGAAGAAGATTGCCTTCATCACGGATCACTGCACCCATTTGGAAATTTGGTTTTAATAGACTTTTATTCTGAGTTATCAGATTCCCATTTTGCTTTGGGTAAGCAAACACGGAGAAAGAGTTGTGTAAGTGAAGAGTTTTGCAACCCAATTGCAACATACAATGCCTTCTAGGCCTGTTATGTTTTATTTTATTTTATTTTTGTTTTTCAGGAAAGGAAACTAAGAAAAATAAATAATTTACTCAAGATGGTATCATCCGTGAATGGAAGAGCAGGGACTTTTGAACCCCATTATACTCTGCACATCATACTCCCTTTCTAGGGTGGGACATCCAGATCAATGGGGGAGACTGTCACTGTACTGTCCCTTACTTTAACCCCATAATGGACATTGTGCCCTTACTTCTAGTAATAACATTACTAGCTACTTGGGAAATTGACTAATTTGAATACCCTGAAATTGGTAACTAGGACAGTAGCAGACTGAAATCACTTCTTACTACTAATTCCAGCCATGATAACGTGAGGGAGTTGTTTGAAAAAAAATCAATATGGAAAATGTGAGTAATGATAAAAATAATTATGTGATGTAAAAAAAGAATGATATGGAAAAATGATGTAACTCACATCATGGTCATGATCATTTATATAGTTATTCTAATGTTTTATAGATAAATGTTGTTATTATTTATTTGTATTTTAGGTGAGATTTATAACTACATAGCCAATAGGATTAGTTTCAGTTCCTTGAGAATGGACTGATGGTATTGCCTTCAGTATTTAATTTTTGGAGTCAGTTCTCATTTGGTATTTAAATATTCTCTTCTCTTTCTGTTCAGATCCTCTCCTAGCATTTCAAGGCTAAGACTTGGATAACAGTGTTTCAAGGATAGATGTAGGAAACCTGATCTCTCCACCAAAGGAGGAGGTGTTCAGTTGGAGCTGTTGCTGTGGTGTGGTGACACTGCCAGTGGGTGACAGAGTGACTCCATGGAAATAGATCCCTTGCTGTCACAGGAAGGCATTTTCCGTCTCCTAGAAAGATGCCCACAATCCAAGTAGACACTGTCAGTGCAACAAGAAGTCCCAGTGGTTCCAAGCTCCCATTTCCCACCACTGAAGTGCAGTAGTATCAAGTCATACAAGCAAGCTGGCATTTCACAGGCATCTCAAATTATAGTAACTCCCAATTTCTTCTGCTCATCTCTCAAACTCAATGTTTCCCACTTCAATGAATTGCAATTTTTCAGAGTGAGTATCCTGATGCCTTCCTCAGTCCCTTTCTTTCCCTAATTCTTCACATCTAATCTATCAAAACTGTTGGCTTACGCTTCAAAACATTCAGGTGTTTCTTATCCCTCTACCAAGTACTACCCAAGCTAAAAAATCTTCACCGATCACATGAATTCTGCAGGAGTCTAATCTGCCCCGCTTCTTTTCTACCCATTTTATAAACCTTTCTCCATAATGTTGCCAGGATAATGCTATGGTGTCATATGTCAGGCCATAATATGACATGGTGCACAATTCTCCAGAGGCCTTTTATTCCACCTGGAATAGAAGCTAAAGTACTTAGCATAACATAAAGTAGTCCAAACGTTCAGTGTGGGACAACTTGCAGCTTTCTTCCTACTCTGCACTGACCCCCGCCGGATCCCCTTCACAAGTTCCTCAGTCCCCCCACCCTCAGCCTTTGTCTCTGCAGTCCAATCTGTTCTGGTCAGCTTTCCAGCTGCAAGGACAAGGTATTTGCCACCTGCAACTGAAGGGAAAAGAGGTTTATTGGAGACCATGATTTCAACCCTAGGTCATCTCCCTCTGAAGTGGGATTATCATGGAGGAAGGGGAAAGTGGAAAGAATCTTTCCAACTTATGGGATCCAGAACACAGAGAGAAGGGGAAGAGATTGAGAGGAAGGGTCCTGGGACCAGGTTTATTCCCCAAGGTCACGTCTCTGTGACTCACTTCCTCCAGCCAGCTCCACTTCCTAAGAGCCCATCCACTCTGCAATCATGGAAGAGCTCAGCATCCTCACAATCCAATGACCTCTCCAAGAGACTCCTGATCCACTCAAGTTGGCCATCAGGATTAACCATCACATCATCAATGGAAGGCAGTGATGTGAAATTGGAGGGCTGGGGAAGGGCAGAAATTGGGTATTTTCCTATGCTAGACAGATTCTCCAAGACACAGGGGCTTTACTGCCTCCCTTGCTTTACTTCCCACAGAGTAGCTCCCAGATTCTTGCAGGCCCTGGGCTCCATACGCACCAGGTCTTTTGTCTATCTTGGCTGGGATAACAGTAGTTTCTTGCTGATATTGATCTCCACTTATTTCCGTCTCATATTTAGTTCTCATTTCCTCCATCAACCTTCCCAAAGAATTCCCTGAGTTAATTTTCTGCTGTAAATACTTCATATGGTTTCTCTTTTCCTGGTTAGACTTTGATAGATACAGTGGTTTGGTAAAATCAAGTTTTATGCCATGTTTATAACCCATGAAAGAGTAGGGGCCTCAGTAGAAAAGATCTGCACCAGTAGGTATTTGATCCCAAGTTTTGTTGCTTTTGTGTAAGACTTCAGGATTTTTGATATCGAGAGAAAGGGAATGATCCATACAAAATAAACAATATCGCTCTGTATAAGAGAGTCCATAGAAATCTCTGAGTAGCAGAGAGACATCAATGAATATTAGCTATCATCATCTTTATCATTGAGGAAAACAATATTTAAGTGCTTCTAGAATCTAGATAAATACACTGAGATGGTTTATTGTGTTATTGTGGATAACAGGACAAGAATATTACTAGACATTGAGCTGACATCTAAAAAGAGTTAAGATACAAGCCATGAAGCTTACAGCAAGGGTCACAGGTAGAGAGCAGACAGAATATCAAAGGGAGGCCTTCTGCCTGCTAGCCCCATGCTCTTTGAAACAGCAAGAGCAGCAGTAGTGACAGATTCACCCTTTTCTTTTACCGTGGAAACAGATGATCTTTAAATGTATATATGGACAATGCTCTCAGAATAAAAAATTATAAACTACAGCTTGGATTACGAGACCCCATCTTCCTCTTACAAGGGGCCTGATGGGTTACAGAGGAGGAGTGAGAAACAGCAGGCCCCAGTCAAGGAAACAAGGGAAGGAGGAAGAGCAGGAAGCGCATGGGCTCCTTTGTCTCCGATGGCAGTCACAGCCGGTCCCTCGCTCCTAGGCTAGGCGTTCCATAGGCTTGCACTCAGAACTGCAGAGTTCTCACAGCTTCCTTAGAACATTTCATTTAACACTGTTATGCTTGAATATTTAATTAAATGTTTACTAGTAAACAGATGTCAGATGTTCAGAAATCTCACTTAATGTAATTAAAATACATATACTGACTGCTCAGATGCATGTGGCTTGGCTGTGAGAATTCTTCAGATACTCATCAAAACCCATTTTTAGCACCCTAGCATAGCTTTTTAAAGTCATCTCTTTGTGGTAAGAAACTACTTCAGTTTTTAATGTGTCCCTGAAAGAGAAAAATGATTAGGAGGAAGAATTGAAAACCATATACAATAAAGGCCATGGGAATGTTGATTGTGTCTCTATTCTCTCCTCATGCTTTGTCTGCATCCAGCTGTCTTTCCAGGCATTTCCTGTGCCACTTCACTGAGTCAGAGTCACCGCAATGGGGCATCACTTATCACTCCTGTGTGTCCTGGGTCTTCGGATGGCTAAGTATTCATGCAGCTCCCAACCCCTCCACCACACCACCCAAGGAAGATCCTGTAGGAAGTGGATGGTACAATAAAAATCATGACTCATATCTGTGCTAAGCGTTTTGCTATTTTCTCTCTCCTTTTAATTATTCAAGTAATGTAGGAATAGGTTCTTTTTTAAATAAATTAAATCAATTCAAAAAACAGAAAAACAAAGGTGAAAGACCTCATGAATTCTTTCCTTTTCATAATTCTTTTCCCAGAATTGCCACTGTAACTGATTTGTTTTTCTATTTTTTCTTTACATTTGTAAAATAAACCGTGTAAATGTACATATAAACTCATATTATGCATTGCTTATTTTCTTTCATAGGAAGAGACCCCAGTGAGCTATTCTGCCCTGTAACTTGCTATTTCCACTTCTCAATATGACTTAATTTAGATATCAGTTCATACAAAACTACCATATTCTTGGGACTGTACAATATGGATACAGCAGAGTTTGTATCTATTACTATTCTGAATTTCTGGATTTAAATTTTTTCTGATTTTTTCTACTTAATTGTTAAACTTCATGCTGATGACTAGTTGTGAGTGTATATAATCTTTTAGATGAGGCACCTAAAATTTTAATTGCTACATCAAAGAAATATTAGTGTAGAGGCATTATATTATTGACCTCTCACAATCAGTACACATGCTCATATGTATTAGCCAACGTGTGATATTGACGATCATTAAAAAAAGTCTAGTATTCATTTCACTCTGCATTTTTAAGTATATTGGAGTTGAAATGATTTCTATATGCCTATTGGTCTGTTACAGTTCTCCTGTGAGTTGCTTGCTTATAGGCTTTAAAAATATCTTTCCATTTCCTTTCCTATTGTGTTCTTGGAGGGGGAGACAGGTCTCATAATGTCGTTGAGGCTGGCCACACACCCCCAAGTACCACGGTTACAGGCATGTGCCACTACACCAGGTTACTCTTTCTTTTAAAACTATGATTTGAAAGTTATTAATTTAACCTGAATTGTAACTATTTTATTTTATTTTGGAAAATGTTCTTCCAGCATACCTCTTGCTTTTCATTATTTTTATAATATAGATTTAAGATTTGTGAAGTTAACATTATTTTTTTTTATACAACTTACAAATTCCTTTGGAAGGTCTTTATGTCAGAGTCATAGCCTCATTATTCTTTATTTTCCATTCATTCCTCTCACTAGAGTATAGAAAACATGAACAGAAAACTGGACCACTGAGTGTGCAACTGAGTGATCAATCACAGTGAAAGCCTGATCATGTGCCAAGCCAGAGAAGGGACATTTCCAGCCACAGTGAAACACTCGAGCTCTCTGTCATGTGAACATCCTCTTCTTTGAAGATAACCACTACCCTAATTGCTAACACCCTAACTCTCTTTGGCCTCTTTATTTCATTTTTTCCTTATATAGATAAAATCATACTATATATACTATATGTTTGTGGGTTTTTTCTCAGGACCATGGTTATGAAATTGATATATTCTGTTTGGGATGGTAATAATTTCTTTCAGTTTTACCGATATTTATATTACATTATGTGAACATATCAAAATTAATCTCAACACTTCTATGGATGACCAATTGGTTTATGGTGGTTATGAATAATAAAGCTCAGAGGGCTGTCTGTAATGATTAGTACACAGAGGCACATTGGAAGTATAATTCCTTGATGATTAGATATGTATATATTTAACTTCAGTAGATGCTCTTAAATGGAATTCCCACATGCTTAGAATATACATTCTGCAAGCATTGCATTAAAATTTCACACCTTTATATGCATAATCTATTTGGATTGTTTTAATGGTGTAAGGGTTCAAAATTTTTAAATTTCAATATGGCTGTCCTATTCATACTATATTTTTTACTGGAAAAAATTAAAAGGGACATTATTCTACTGTCTCTTTTTGTCAATTTTGTCATGACTCAAACGACTGTCTTTGAATAAGTATTACATATTTAATGCCTGAAGCCTTATCATCATATGTGTTTATCAGGGAGTGTATTTATGCTCACTTTGTTCTACTCAAAGACTGACTTTGTTCTTGTCATTTTGTATTTCCACATAATTTTTCTCATGTTCATTCAACTTTCAGAAAAATATTCAGTGGAGAATAATTGAAATGGCATTAAATCAATTTGAAGAGAGCGGATGCATATAAAATATCAAATCTTCCAGTTCACGAACATGAGCTAATTCTCTACTTAGTTAAAACTTCTTCAATTTTTGTCAGTAACGCTTTATGTATAGATGACTGTATAACAATTTTGAATATATTTTAGGTTATTATTTGTAACTATACAATGTTCACACTATGGTAAATTACCTAATTTTACTTTTCCTGTGGGACTCCAGGCCTTTCATACTGCGCTGCATCCCTAGCCTTCTCCTTTGGCAGAGGAGATCTCGCTGAGAAGATCTCATCTCCCCTTCCAGAGCTGCAGAGATTCTAGCATGTGCCACCATGCCTGAGAGGGTTTTACATTTTTTATTTAAAAATTATTTCTGATACTTTTAGAAATACAACTAATTTTTCACATTTGTCTTCTAATCAATGTTCTTGATAAAATCATTTTTAATTCTATTGGTTTGTTCATAGATTGTTTTGGAAATGTTTTATGTCTATGAGTAAGACATTATTATTTAATCTCTTCCAGTCTGTGCTTTTTATTTTTCTTGCCTTATTCTATTTCCTACAATACACACGATAGTATTGAATATATATGTTAAAGATAGCCCACTCTTTTCTCCTTTCTCATCTTAAGTGACACAGTTTTCAATATCTTCGTGAAGAAACATTTTGCTATCAGTCATTCATTATTATGGAGGAAGCTGTTTCATCTTGTCATTTTGTATCTTTTTAAAATAAATTAATGAACAACTGTTTTTCTTCAGTGCTTCTCCTGCATCTCTTGAAATTATATTAAAGAAATTATTTTCCTTTTGTGTTCTCAATATATTACCACTAGTACTGGTTTTCAAACATTAAACCAACTTTGCATTCATGGACAAAACCAAACTATAATACATCAATAAGCTTCCAATCATCTGAAAATACATTGCACTGTGATCTGCAAGTTTTTGTTTAGAATATTTTTATATTTATGTATCTGAGAGAGAATGACATGGTATTTTTTCTTGCAATGTTTTGGTCAAATTTGATACCACATTTATGTCATCTTCATGAAATAACTTAGAAATTGTTTGCAGTTTTTCTGTTCTTAGAAAGAGTATGTATGTACATGATTGTCTGCTTTTACACCAGTGAAGATGGCATTTTATTTGTGGAATGGTTTTAACTTCATATCCAATTTCCCTAATGAACAAAAGTAATATTAAGATATTCTCCATTTGATAAATTCTATTTTTCCTGTGTGTCCACTTCTTCTAAATCTATAAAATTATGCTTATTATAATAATTATAGTACCTCTGCCTTCTTAATTTCTGTTTATGTTATGTTCTTTATAATTTCTGTTTGGTCTTGTTCTTGCTCTAGTCAGATTTATTAAGAGGTTATCAATTTTATCAATTTAAAATATAAACTTTGGGTTTTTTTTCATTAAGTTTATTGGTACATTTTAGGTTTACAATAGGATGACATTCATCATTGGGAATTTGTACCTTTACATGATATATCTTGGTCCTTATTTTTTTTTGATGCCCCTTTCTACTGATCATATGATTTACATTACATTACATTCCTAGTAATTTTTCCATCTTCATTAACTTTATTTAATTAGCTTTATTTTGATGGTATTTCTGCTCAATTTTGAGATAAGATCAAAATATCTTACTCTATTTTGGTATTTTATTTTTTTTACACGAGTTACCTAGAAGTGAATTGCTTAATTTTCAAACAAATGCAGATTTTGTTCTTATTGTTTTCTGTTGATAACTTATTTATACTGTCTTAATCTTTTTACTGAGAGTCAGCACTCAGAATATTGTTGAGAGATAGTCTGTGGCTCAGTGTATAATTGATTTTGGTAAATGCTATATCAAACTAAATCTACCATCTTATTACTTATTGGTACCATTTCTCGATATTTGCCTTATTTTAGATTACTTTTATCATTTTTCTAGTTTAGAAGAATTTCATTTCCATTTGTTTCTCTCCCCCAAAGTGATTGCTTTCTGGTGTTATCATTATCATTTCATTTTCTATTACCATTTATAACATAAAATAAATCCTTATGTTCAAAAAAACACTATTTCTGACTTTTAATCCCATTAGATAATTTCATGTATCAATTGAATTAGTCATACCATGTCAAATTATTGTAAGTTGTATAGTTTGCTATATAACAAATATATATCTGTGTTTATACAACATCAGTATTTATATAATCTGTGCATCTATGTATCCATCTATCTATAGAAACAAGTTTTTTTTTTCATTTTTCATCCATGTATAAACCAATAGAAAGCTATTATAATCTAGGAGTCAAGTTCATTATAATATGGGAAGTTATCCTGAATTAATGGTCCTAATTTTCACTTCTCTCATTATAGAACTATTCTAAATTAGGTATTTCATATCATGGCTGATTTTCTCTTTATGTGATGGTACCTCTTATTTCTAATTACCTAATACTCTGATAATCAGGGTTGCTGCAGGATAAAGGTATCACATTAGGATAATTCAAGAAGATGTTAATAAAGAAAATGTTTGAAATGTACACTGTCGCATCCTGAACTAGCAGCAGTACAGCTGTTCCAAAATGCAGTCCCAGGTGAAAGTAGAGGGGATTGCACTTGGAAATAAAACAGAGTGTTTCAGAAGAAATGTAGCTTTCAGGGCTTGTGGCTTTGAGTTGAGGTCTAAAACCAGCCCCAAGCTGCCACCCTTTTGTTCTTTCTTCCGTAGTTCCTGCTAGGCTTTCCATGGCACACACCTGACTTGGAAGACAAAGTTGAAAAGATCTAATTGATGTTTTTTCATACAGCCTGATTTTCAGAATCCATGATGGAGAGATTCTAGAGGAGTAAATGGTAGAAAACCAGCACAATTACCCAATCACTTTCTGTTCCCTGTCATAAGTGAAATATCCCAATATACTGAAACACAAAAAACTTCTCACTTACATTGTCATTGGAATGTCCTCAGCTTCCATCTTTCAGGCTGTAGATTTCATGATGTCTTTAGTGTTTTCTCTTTAGTACCCTGAAGTTAGACATTCTGTTACTTGGACCTCGTGTTTTCTGTATTAGCATATGTATTTCTTCAGATGATCAAATTTCTAGATACAAGGAGGTCAGATTGTATATAAGATCTTAAGCCATATTAAATTTCTCCACAAGCTATGAAAATCTCTTTAACAAATTCTATTTTATAGCACTGTTTTAGAACAATCTGTTGCTCTTCCTATGCCTCTCCTGTTTATGAGGCTGAGCTTTTCTCCTCTTTAGGGTCTTTCTTGCTAAAATGTCCTTTGACATTTTTGTTCATTGATTATGCCAGATTGATTTTCAAATATTATTAGTAATAGCAAAAAAAGTCTTCAAACATTTTAAGAAACATCAGATTGAACATATTAAATAGGAAAAAAATTGACATATTTATGACAGAGTATTCCCCAGCTGCAACAGCATATCATTCTTTTACTTTTTTAAAAGTATTCTTTGTATTTCCTCTTATACAATACAGTATGTATGTCTCTATAATGCCCTCTTCATTAAACATATGATTCTTCTTATCCTTGAAATAATCTTTAATGTACTTGTCATGGCTTGTGTCTAGACATCCCCCAAAGCCTCATGTGGTCATAGATTTGGCATTTTTGGAGGTATCTAAATCTAGTGTGTGTGATGCTGGGGTTAAGGGTGTGTGATTACTAAACCATTATGCTGATTGGTTACCTCACCCTGATAGCCTGGGAAGAGCATAGAAGGGGCAGAAAGAAGGTGCTAAGGCCCTTTGCTTGCTTCACTGCCTTCTGCCCACCATGAACTCTTTCTCCTGTGCAATGCCTCTCTGCCATGCCTCCCAGCCTTGGAGCCAGCCAATTATGGACTGAAACCTCTAGAAATTGTGAGCTAAATAAACCTTTCCTCCTTCAACTTTGAGTGTCAGGTATTTTGTCTCATCACTGAGCAAAGTACCTAAGACTATTCATAAATGAATATGTGCTTTTTGGTAGGTCTTTTAATACTTTAAAAATATCTTCACAGATTATTGGCCTGATTAAGTTTTTACTACATTGAAATCAATTTTTGAGAATTAAATGAAATCAAATTAGTTTGAATAAAGTAAAAATTCATTTTACCTATTCTTGAGTTAGTAATCCCTAGAAAACTGTACATTTTCTCAGGGTTGTTA
Source organism: Heterocephalus glaber (assembly GCF_053883595.1). NCBI lineage: Eukaryota > Metazoa > Chordata > Mammalia > Rodentia > Bathyergidae > Heterocephalus > Heterocephalus glaber. The sequence continues at coordinate 3,936,342 of NW_028258293.1, forward strand.
AAAGTATTGATTTAAAGATGTACATTGCATTATTTTATGGGCAATTTTTCTTAAATTTTTATGAATAATTTCTCTGATACTTTACAGTAAATTTGTCAATATCTGATCTAATTTATCAACATCACAATTTTTAGGATCATTGATCAAATTTATTGTTATCACTTTATAATTTTATTTTTCATTTAATCTTTACAAATACATTTCTGCAATTATTTTGGGGTTTTTTGTTTGTCCTCGTTTCTTGCTTAGATAGCTTGTTTTCAATTAAGTATTTCTAACAGGAATGTTTCTCTAATTATTTTGTTTTCATTAGATACTTACCCTATTCTCATTATTTTACATTTTTAAATATCTTTTAATTTTATTTCCTTTCATCTGTTGGCTAACACAGTTTTTATTTATTTTATAAATTTAAAAACTCAAGTGTATATTTTGCTTGGATTTGATCAGTAGTTTCACTTGGGTTTTTTCATTCTAGAGTCTGATCCTGAACCTCACATTAGATTTAATGAGCTCCTGTTCTTTTCCAATCTGTGACCATTCCTCAGTCTTCTCTTGTCTTTTACAATTGTGACAACTTTGAGAGTATTGCTCAGCTCTCTAGGGGAGCATGCCTCCATCTAAGGACAAGTTGGATAATTTCTGACTATATTAAAGTTATAAAACTTGGGAAAATTGACACAAAATGATATATTCTTTTTAGTACCTCATATCAGGAACTATTTTATGCCAATATGTCATTTTATTAGTGATAATAAGCTTGATCAAAGTCTGCCAGATTTTACCATTGATAAATCAATTTTTGCAGTAATTATTAATAAATAGCATAAGGGAGACCTGTAGAGACTACATAAATATCTTGTTTTATCTCATACTCAAGCTCACTGAGTTTAGCACACATTGGTAGATCTTTCCTGCCAATACTACTGAAAATTTTTAAGGATAGTTTCTATTCATTTATCTTTTTATTGGGCTTCGTGAATATGAGAGACGTATTCCTTATACTCAGCCATTTATTCCATTATTCATCTATATCAACATGTAAACATGAATACATGCATTAGTCTTTGGATTATAATCCAGTATTACTCTTACTAATCTTACTTCCTTGGTTCAGCCCGGTCCAGTGCAATACTGAGAGAATGTTCAGACTTTTCCAAAACAACAATCAAAGCAAAAAAAAAAAAAAAAGAAAATAGCACTGAAAAGAAGTATTGAGACACCAAAAATTTGTATTATTCTATAATTATTAATATAGCAGTCGATGCAAAATTGTTCATGAACACACACATGCACCTTTTTACCTTTCTCCTTTTACAAATATTTCTTAAGGTTTTCTGGAAACAATTGAAATAATGATTAAATATGAATTGGTCAGGGTTATTGGTTAGGAATGTCTGTGAACACTAAACAAGATATTGTAAAAACAAAAGAAAATACAATATAGAAAGATGAATAATCATTTTCAATAACAATTTGCACTTTAAAGAAAAAGCAATCTGTTACAAAATTTATAAGCTAGAATACTGTTGGTTACAAACAAATAATGAAAAAGAACACAGTCTCCCATCTCTTATATGGAAAAGTCAAATGTTACTGTTTGTTTTTATATTGGAATTAGAAGAATATAATCTTAACAATATGTTAGGTGAAAAACAAATATTGTCAACAGCACAATTAAAAATAGGTTTTACCACCCTAGCCTCTTAAAGTTATAAAACTTTTAAGAATTAAAGAAAGGTAATAGAAGCATGCAAAACAAAAGACACAATACAAAATAGAACAAAGATATTAAATAAGCATTTTAAAAAATAAACAAATGCAAGAATTTCTACCAGAATGAAGGATATACTCTTGGAACAGACTATCTCTTGATTTCCTACTTACAGAGGAATTCTAAAAGAAAACAAACAAGTCAAAACTAAAAGGATTTGTAAAAATGCACTAGACAATAAGATATGAATTTCAATACATGAATTAGAATGCATGACAAATGGAAATGAGGATCATTTTAGAATTATAAAAGCAACATCCAAAACAAAGATCAAAGAGTAATAAATATCTAAGTACCAAAGAATGATAAAACATCAAAATTATATTTGAAAAATTAAAAGTTTAAATGTTTGACATAAGAACACTAGACATGTATAAACCAGTATTTCCATATACCAGAAAATTACTCAAGATTATTAAGTATAAATAACTGGTTCTTTTTAAAAACAAATTTCAACAGAACTTGCCAGTATTTTATACTGTGTCAGCACTCCATAGAAATGTTTCACTTGTCACTCATGTATTTGTTTCTTTTTTTAATAAATGGAACATTTTGCTCAAGTTTAAGATAAAAGATATAAAGGTTAATTACAAATATAATTAATTAAGAATTTAATGAGGAAACCTAAAGCATACAGGTGCATTTCTCTCTAGCATTTGTTGAATACTTGGAAGAACTGATCACATATTTAAAGACAAACTTCAATCCCACACAGATATTAGATATATAAGCATAAAATATATTTCCTTCCAAACTTTACACAGATTTTAATTTTTTTATTCACCAGGTTTGGCTTCAAATGGGAGATACTTGAGTTCACTGTTACTAGCAGAACAGTACATTACCCACCTGTACTGGTTTCCTTTCTCTTGCATAAGTATAGATATGATTATGCTCACTTTGAGAATGCAATATTTAATTTAAATATTGAAGCTCTTTTGCTTTTCCATCTTTGAGGTATGTTTGGAAAATAATACATGAAATTTAGAGTGAAATTTACCATAGTGAGTGAAACAAATAGCTATCAATGCCTTATGATTTATAAATTAATTTAAAAATGAGGAATTATTGAGTTGGAAGAGACAGATCTACAAGAATTTCAATGGTGTAATTTCTATTTACTAATGACTTGATTGTAGATAGAGAAAATCCTACAATCTCCACAAAATCTACACCTTAAATTCATGTCTTTTTTACAAACTAACAGCTATCTAAAAATATATTAAGAAAATTTACAGGAACATAAAAATGTAAGTACTATTTCACATTATTTATTATACATTTTGGTCCGTTTTACACTTTAAGTTTCTCAAACCAGAGAAACAATGTAATATTTACACACATGTGTCCAATTTATTTCACTCAAGAGTATGGTTTCTAGGTGCATCCATTTAACTCTGTCTCAAGTTTTTCCTTCTTTATGGCTGAATATTATTCCACTGTATTAAAAAAAAACACATCTTCTTTACCTATTCTTCATATAATAGATAATGTGAAATAAGAAGAAAAAGCTCAAATAGGAAGGAGCACTAGTGAGGGGGTGGGGGAAAGGAAGAAAGGGAAAAGGGGAAAAGAGAGAAAAGAAAGATAAAACACAAACAAAGCTTTTTTAAACAAGAAGGGGAAAGAGTATTGAAGGAAGGAGAGGGGAATGGGAAAAATAAAAATTAAGATATATCATGTGCAGTTACAAATTATATATGATGAATATAATCATTAAGTATATCCAAATTGTACCAATAAACTTAATTAAAAATACAAATTAAGTACTTAGGCATACATTTAAATAAATATGTAAAACATCTGTACTAAAAACAATAAGATATTGATGAAAAGAAGTTAAGTATAAAAAAAATGAGCGTATGTCCTATAGTTATGGAAAAATAATTATTATTGTTACAATGCCCAGACTATCAAATTAAATGCAATCCTTCACAGAAATTACTATGAAATTTTCCATGGAAATAGGATAAGCAATCCTAAAATTCATATGGAATCACAGACTCATCTAACCAAAGCAATCTTGAACAAAATCAGAAAAACCAAAGGCATTATACTTTATTATTTTAAAATTATATCACAAAGATATGTTAAAACAATATGTCACTGTCATTAAGACAGACATAAATGAAATGGAATAGAGAACTCAGAAATAAATGCATGTATTTATGATCAACAGATTTTCAACAAAGATGATAAGGACATACAATGGGGGAAAGACTGTCTCTTCAAGAAATAGTCCACAAGCAGAAAAATAAAATTAGAATACTTATCTCATATTGTATGCAAAAATGAACTCAAAATATATCAGAGACTTTGATACTTCAAAATACTATGAACCTACAGAAGAAAACATAAGGAGAAAAGCTACTTGACCTGACTCTACGTAATAATTTTTGGGTATGATGTCAAAAGCATAGGCAATGAAAGCAAAAATCAAAATATAAAGTTCATTCATAGAAAGAGATAGAATCAATAGAATGAAGAGACAACTTTAAAAATGGAAAACTGTACTGGTAAATCATGCTTCTACTGAGATAATACATCCAAAATATATATATGGAACTTAAATAAATCAACAGTATGATAGAAAATTTATTTAAGAATGAGTGAAGGATCTGAATAGCTATTTCCCCAAAGAAGACATACAAATCACCAACAGATATATGAAAAAATACTAGAATCACTAATCATCAGGAAAATGAAAATTGAAATCACAATGAAAGATCTCCTCATAATGAATTAGAATGGCTATTATAAATTAAAAGATAAAAGAGGGTAATTTTGGCCAGGCTATGGGGAAAATGAAAGCCTTGCACATTAGTGGGACTGTACATTACTACAGCCATGGTAGAAAACAGTACAGTGGCTCCTCAAAAACTTAGAATTGCCCCAAGATCAAGCCACCCTACATCTTGGCATATATGCAAAGGAAGTGAGATAAGGATCTCAAAGGGATATCTGTATTCCCAAGTTTCTTGAAAGCATTTTTAAAAAAAAATCAAGATATGGAAAAATAAATTCCCTCTATGGATGAATAGATAGAGACAATGTGACAAATGGAGTATTATCTTGCCTTAAAAAAAGACAAGTCCTATTATTTGACACAACAAAGGTAGGCTCAGAGTGCAAAATATAATAAGGTGAGCAGAGAGAAACTGAGTAGCAAGAGACATATTTATTATGGACTTGATTGTTGTGGTGGTTTCATAGCTGCATGTTTACCCTCGAACTCTTTGGTATGTATACATTAACCACTTGACCCACCATAACACTGGGTTTCACAAATATATCCCTTATTTTTCTGCTGTAAATTTTTACTTTAGTGTAATAGTAAACAACTGCATCTCAGTATTTTTCCCTGAGGGATATAAGAAGCAATCTTTGTGTTTACCCACTTGGTAGAAAGAATGGCCAGATGTGTGCATGTGTGCAAAAGTGTCAGACTAGGATCTTCACTGACATGATGGTCTATCTAATAAGTTTTTCATATGTTTACTTGAGCATCACAAAGGGTATGATACACCCAAACCATTCTAGGATATATATATAAAAGTTTTCTTTTGGTTCAGTGCAGCAGCACATGATAAACCAGGTTTGAAAGTTTTGGAGGAGGTCAAAGTGAAGCATCAGATTATTCATTCATGTATGATGAATATGATCCATTATGGGAAGATGGGAAGATATATGTTTTCATAACAGAAGAGTGGTATGGGTGTATGATGATGATGATGATGATGATGATGATGATGATGATGATGACGACTTTGACATTGCCCATGTGAGCCAAAGTTCCCATGCCAGTGAAATGGAGCAAGAATCAACTGATACAGACACAGGGAAGGCAGACTTCCTTGATTCAGATGATAAAGAAAACAGCAATGTGAGTGCATATTTGACTATTTGAAATGTTGCAAAATGGTCACACAACCAAATGGAAAGATCCAACATTAGAACTAGGTCTGAAAATATAGTGAGGATTTTGGCAGTGGTGAAACCTATTGGACAGAATGCCAACACTATTATTCAATGTTGGAAATTGTAACAAATGAAATGGTATAACATAGGGCCGGAGATTTAGCTCAGTGGTTTTACTGCCTGCTGCATAAGCACAAGGACCTGAGTTCAATCCCCAGTACAAAAAAAAAAAAGAAAGAAAGAAATGATATAACATGTTGTGAAATATACAAAGGCTGAAATATAAGTAAAACGTTCTGTTTTATTTTTTATTCTTAAAGTAGTTTTATTGGTACATTTTATGTACACTATATAATGACATTTATCATTGGAGATTTGTACCTTTACATAATATATCTTGATTCTTATTTTTTCCTCATTTCCCTGCCCTCCTTTCAGGCACTCCGCCCCTCTCTATTTTCAAAGACTTTGTTATGAAACTTCACTAGCTGAACTGAAAGTATTCATAGGTCTGTTGTACTTAGCAGGGCTTTCTCATGGCCATCACAAGATTGTAAAAGACATATGAAAAAGCAATGTTTCAAAATATGGCATACAAATGCATGCCCTTGCAGATATTAAGACTTATTATGCTTTTAATTTAGAAATTTATCCTGGCACTCCACCATTAGGTCTTTATTTATGTAGTAATAAACCAAATAATGTTATGAACAGACTTGTTGCTCCTATCTTCCAAACTAATCAGAATGTGACATCTGACAATTGGTTAACCAGTTTCCAATCAATGTTACATTTGCTAACAGCAAAAGCTGACCAGCACAGGAACTGTACATAGGAACAAATGTTGTAATTTCAAAACAGAGAATTGTATAGTGTAATCTTTGGATTTCAGAAAGATTTACATTGGTCTTGTATATGGCAAAGAAAAACAAATGGGTACTGCTGATGTCAACATTGCACCATGATGGAAATATTGATAGGGAAATATTGATAGGGAAAATATTGATAGGTAAGCAAAATGAAAGCCTGAGATGGAAACTTTCTACAACAATATCAAAGGCAGAGTAGATACTGCTGATGAGTTATGTACCAACTATGATGTCATTCAAAGCACAAAGCATTGGCCAACAATTGTGTTTTATTCAATCCTAAACATGTGTGGCATAAATAGTTTGATAGTTTATAAAGTACAAACAAGTACAAAATACCACGGAAAAATTTTCTTAGAAGACTGGGACTGGAACTCATGAGAGATCATTTACAGCAGATGAAAAACAAAATGTTTCTCCCTGGGAACTATGAAAAAAAATTGTGGAGCACACTGAAGTGACAGGTGAACAGGCAGGCAGAGCATCCCAAAGACCGACTACAACAACATGAAAACAAAAAGATGTCAACTGTGCCCTACAATAAAGGACTGGAAAACAAAACATACATGCTAAAAGTGTAAGCAATAGTTGTGTATGGGACATGCAATTTTCATGTGTAAAGACTGCTTTGGATGTGACAGTTGAAGCAAAGATTATTTTTGTTATAGATTTCTATTGGTATTTTCTTTTTTTTTTTGCTTAAATTCTTTTTTTGGTATATTTTAGGTATACAATACATTTACATTTATCAGTGGGTGCTTGTACCTGTACATGATATATCTTGGTACTTATTTTTTCCCCATTACCTGTGCGCCCTTCACCCCCTCCACCCTTCTCTATTTATACAGACTTAAGAAGGGAAAGGAAAAATTATGAGGAAAGAAAAAAAAATCACCGTTTTCATTGTAGTTCACAAAGGTTTTTATTTTTGATGTTATCTTTTAGGTTTTGTAAGCGAGTAAACAGCTGATGCAAAAATGTTGATGTCTATTCTACGCACTCATTAAACATTCGATATTTTATCCTGTCGATATCTTATTTCCCTTCTAAGTACAATATAACAGGAAGCTCCTGAAAAAACGGGAAGAGAGGTGACAAGAATGGCCTACCACATAAGAAAGGAAAGCTAAGCACATGTACTGTCAGTATAAGCTGAGACTTCTGCATGGAAAATGCAGTTGTCATGTGTGAAGACTGCCTTGGGTATGAAAATTGAAGCAAAAAATTAATTTTTTTGTAGAGTTCTATTGGTATTTTCATTATAGTTAACATAAGTTTTTATTTCTCATGATATCTTTTAGGTTTTGTAAACAAGTACACAGGGGGCCGGGGATTTAGCTCAGTGGTTTCGCTGCCTGCTGCGCAAGCTCAAGGACCCCTGGTACCAAAAAAAAAAAAAAAAAACAAGTACACAGGTGATATGAAAATGTTGATGTTAATTCTAAGCACTCATTACATATTTGGTATTTTATTTTATTGACACTTTATATTCTTACTATCCAAGTGTAATAATTGAAGGAAATATATTTTTTGTAAGTGCTATTAGTATTTTCAATGTAGTTCATATAGAACTTTGTTTCTGTTGTTCTTTTTTAGACTTTGTACACCAAAAAGCAGTCGATGTTGAAAAGTTTGATGCTTTATTATAAATACTCAACAAATATTTAAAATGCAATACTGTATTTTTGAGGATATTTTCCTGTTAAGCACTCATTGTTTAATATAATAAAACTCATTAAATTACAATTAATAATTCATCAGTAGAAATATTCTAAAGAATAAACAGTTTGACACACCCATGTTTCTGTAACTTTAAGACCAAAAAAATGTATTATACCCTGCAGGCAGTTTACCCCTAGCATCATTTGGGCAGTGCATTTGTTTACATACTGACTATCCAGAGCGTCTTTGGGGCAGTTGTTATTTCAACAGGTCAATTCCTATATTGAATAAATTTGATAAAATGTCCTTTTTATATTCTGTTATATTATCTTATAAAAATTAATGAAAAAATGCAATTTTTGGTCATCCTGTATTTAAATAATTGGACTAGTAGTCACATCAAACAAAACTATAAATGAGTATTTATATGCCTTCTTCACAAAGTGCATAAACATTTCACAAACATTTAGAAGTCAGTAATGAAATATCTATGACATTTAAAATGTGCATACCCTCTGACCTGAAATCTTTGCTACCCCTCTAAAAGCAGCTCTCAGTTGCCTAGAATGTTTTAGTCATCCTTAATAAAAATAGTGAAAAGTGAAAAGAACCTAAAAACCCTTACATAGAACATAAGTGATGGTAGATACATGAATGGAATATTACAGAGCTGTTAAAATGATAACATGAGTCCTAAGTGTTGGCAGGGAAATCTATACAAGTTATTAAGTGAAGAAATAAATCAAAACAAATCTCTTATGCTGTAGAAGAGCTAATTAATATGGCCCCATTTTGTTAGAATAATCAAACATAGTTCATGTAAGCATATGGATATCAAAAGGTAAAGTAATATCCCAAAACTACTGATAACATAGAAAAGATGAATTCTGAAGTATTTGAAATTGTGTATTCTATGTTTTATAGTTATATGATGCTGTCATTTCTTGTAGATTTATGTCACTTTTATAATTAGAGAAAATATAAAATTTATTTTGAAAGAAAGATTTTAAAAAGTTAATGACTGTGCCAAGGAGCAAAGTAAATGGTGGTGGTGATTTTGCCCTTAGAAATCTTCAGTAAGATGAGTATTACCAAAGTTATGAATTCTCCTTCCATAGATAAGGGAAATATGCAAATACTGATTTAAAAGGCTGAAGTGACTTGCCCCTGCTGTATGCATGTTTCCCTCCCCCCCTCGTGTTCTGCAGTAGTGGTTTGGGCATCACAGATCCTTTCCAGCTGGCTAACGTAAATCACCATCTATTACAGGAGCTGGATTCTTCCTTCATCTCACTAGTCACAGTCCATAGGAACATTTTATCTACTTATTAGTTTTCCAGTCTATTTGCGCCTATTTATAATGCAAATTTCACTAGGGCAGTCTGATTCTGTCTTTTCATCTTTGTACCTGCGTAGGATAGTGCTTCTTGTTTGGAAAATCCTGAGCACTGGTCGTGGAATAAAGAACAGAAGGATGAATGAATGGAAGTCCTAAAATGAAAAGAAGATTTACTCAAAATAGTGCCATCTCATTAAGGACATTGTGTTTGACCCAGTGAACCCAGCTACACACTTAAGAGTTCTGCTTAGTTCCTAATTTCCTCACCTCTAAGTTTGATTCATCAGTACTTTTCTACTTCTAATATATTCTGAATTTGACCACTTCTTCCTATTTGTCTCACTGCTACTGCATTGATGTCACCACCAGTTCACGGCCAAACTACTGCTAGAACCTCCTATTGTTTTTTTCCTTGCTTCACATCCTCCAAACACTTCACATTTTCACGTAAATAAAACCCAAACTCATTACCACAGTCAGCGAGGCCTTGTAGAGAGTCACCATGTTCCAACCACACTGACCTTCTGGACTGGAGTGCTTCATCTAGGGCTCTTACCATAAATGTTCTGCCTTTGTTTACTTGCCATGTGAACCTTCCCCTCTAAGATTTTCTTAAGAATCTTTTTGAATTTTAAATCTGTTCTTCAGTGCCACTTATTCTCACATGTACCAAGTCTGTCTACAGTTGCTCTCAATACCCCAAGCACAAAAGCATACAAGGTACGGGCACACAAAAATCCCTTCCTGGCTCACCCACTCTCTAGAACCCAAGCCAGGATTATTTCCCATGCGTCATTTATTAATATACGCAGGCATTTGTTTATTGGTTAAGTTTTTGGGTGCTGTCAGTAATTATGCTGTACTAGGTAAGAAATTTTCTCTTCCTCATAACATTCCCTGAATCTAGGTGATTTCTTCCTAAAACTAACCAATAATTACATGCTGAAAGAATACTGATTCCCCACTTGAAGTTATCATGCTTTTAGTCATGTATTTTTCATGCAGAGTACATTAGTTTGTACTAATGTGCATTGTTTAAAAAGTCTATCTTCCTTAAACTAATTACCACATCATTCTTCATCTCATTGCTCAAATGACCCATCACTGAGAGAGCTTTGAGTTACCTTTGTAATTAAGTTAAATATCCCAATTATACATTCTTAAGGAATCATGTAACAACTTTCCATATAATCCTTATCAAAGCTGTAATTTACTTAATTTTGAAAAATATTTTCTATTTTATGACTGTTGCACCAAAGATGTTTATTCCAATACCTAGCTCATCTCAAGCACTCAAAAATATTTTTTGAAAAAGAAATCAGTCATTCTGAGCATCATTCCACATTGTCCAGGAATAAATTGTACACATATGGTTCCATACTCCAGAATTAATACATTTGTCAACAACATGAACCAGACTCATTTTTTAAATTGAACAGCTTTTGAGTCCTTAATTTTTTCCAAAGTAGAATTCTGGGAACAAAACTGATTGAATCAATGTCCTTTCAGCTAAATTCTGTATAATTAAGATTATTTTTTCATGCATCCAAAGCTTATGGATTTATAAGTGGGATGAAATTTTTTTCTCCCTTCCATGTTGAGTTCAATTCCTCATGTTGAGCTATGTAATGAACCTCATTACTTCACAGGAAATTTCTCACGTTATTAACTACTTCTTTTTCTTATCCCCTCTACATTGCATTCTCCTCATCAAAGTTTAATTCTGTAAGTACAAAATATATTTTTATAAATGGGTTTCAACAATTGACAATATATTATTGCCCTTATATCCTAGAATTGAAATATATTCTATACAGTCAAAAATAGTTTTTCTAAATGTAGCACTGAGAAAGGACAGTAGGGTTAAACATTTTTTCTTTTAACCTTCTTCTCACATTTAATGATTCACTCTCAGAAGTGTCAGCATTGAATACAGGAACATAAAGTTAAGTTCTCTCAAAAGGTTGAACATTTTGTCATTTCCTGAAAGACTAAAGGAAAACAAACCCAGCCAGCCCCCCTTACTTCCTGGCCTGGTAAAGTTTTACTGACGTGAGAGTCTGCCTCATGAAATGATAACTGCTAGAAATTAAAAATAGAGTGTCTTCAAAGGTAAATACTCATTATCCAACAACTTTATTATTATTGCTAGGAGTTTCAACCTCAGCACAGAAAAGGATTACTCATTTCTTATAAGCATTTCTTTTGTCTATGCTAGGAAATAAACCCAACCAGAAAATACAAGAAATATTTGTTTCAGAAATGTATGTTCCTGTAGTATTAATACTAGAGAAAACCAATAACAAAATCTAATTTCTCAAATGGTTTTCAATGTCCAAGTACTCATCTGATTTGAGAAAACTGTGAGGCCTATCCAGATATCTTGTAAATACAGTGTTTACTTTCAAACTGAAAAATAAATACATAAAGTCCAGTGAGAGAGGTTGTTTAAACACAAAATGTTACTACGAACCTGAAACAAAGATTGTACGGGTGCGTGTGTGCGTGTGTGTGTGTGTGTGTGTGTGTGTGTGTGTGTGTGTGTCTTAGTAGGGAAAAGTTAAAGAAACTATTCTAAGACTTGGACAAGTGCTAAAGGCAGAGAAAATTAATGGGATTTCAGCACATGTCAAATGTAGGCCAAGTCCAGAGCTGGCCACTGAAGGAACAGTGATGAATAAGAAAGATAGGGTCCTAGATCTCATGCAGTGAACGCCATCCATGTTCACTTTTACATACACTCCTGCTGCACAGAATACTGTGCAACTCACTGTTGGAGTAGAACCTACACATGCACCTCGGTGGGGTCCTAGATACTAAGACAGTCTTGTATTAGTCAAATTTACTTAGTTTATGATTTAGGGAAAGCTTTAAAGAAAAAAAAACCTTTCAGAGAACTGGCATACGAAAACTGGCAGTGAAATGACAGGATAGAGATGCTACTGGTCAAAGGAATGACATCTTCACAACCATTATATTTCAAGGAACTTGGCAAATTCTGGAAAATGAGAGTAAATGTAGTGTGAGAGAGCATAGAGCAAGTTAGGAGGGGTAGGGACAACTCAGAAGTGGTGATGAGGAATAAAATTGTCCCCAGAGAAGCTACATTTCAACCTAAGACTCATTGGAAACCATTTTTATGCAAGGGGACAACCTGCACATTTCCCTTGTTTGACAAATACTCAAATCAGGTCCACTAGCACAGTATTCTTCAGGAAGGTGAAGGCCATGAGGCCTGTTGCCCATCCCATAACTAACCAGGGGCTGAACAGCCATGCCTGGGAGAAACATTTCCTGGGCCCATTTCCATTTTTCACTGAAAAATGGTAATAGGCTCTCTGAACTTTGTGTCCAACATATTTGAGATATTTAGTTCTTTCCACCTCAATAGGCAAACTCATCCATGATGGTCTCTGCATGCATCCCCAGCTGACGTGCCCTAAGAGACTGTGAACTTCAAAGTTCCACTTCTCGTTCAAAGTGGAAGAGTACATCTGCCCAGTTGGGCATTATTCAGCCACTAAAATATAAATTAAGTACACATAAAAAGAAATGTATATATACATATATATTAGAAAATTAAATTTAAGAAAAATACAAAGCTTCTAATATTATTACCCTATGCTTAAAAAAGAAACATAAGAAATTGTATTGCATGGGCCTGTATAGTTATATCTGTTGTCAATTATGCTTATGTACTATATTTTAAAAAATAAACAAGGGCCGGGGATTTAGCTCAGTGGTTTCATCACCTGCTGTGCAAGCACAAGGACCCGAGTTCGATCCCTGGTACCCAAAAAATAAAAAATAAATAAATAAAATAAAAAATAAACAAATTAAAGGGCCGGGGATTTAGCTCAGTGGTGCTGCCACCTCCCTCGCAAGCGCAAGGACCCAAGTTCGATCCCCGGTACCAAAAAAAAAAAAACACAATTAAATAAACTTTATTTTTTTTAAAGAGGAAATTCTTTCTTTTCTAATGGATGTTGATACTAATATAAACTGGGTAGATTCTTTTACATTAGATGTTACCACAAACTTAAAAGTTTTATGATTGAAAAGCTTATACTGTGGTATCATAAATTAATATTTTTATTAAAAATTATCATCTGAAATGGCTGCAGAATTAAATTGTACTTTAAGATTTAGCAATGATAAGTACCAAATTTAGGGATTGAGTAAGATAGTTATATTCACTATTTTTTAACTTTGTCCTTGAGCATTTCTCTTTATCAATACAATTGAAAGAGTTACAATCACCTTCTTAGATTTGACTCTATGTTTTCTGCTCAATGTTGGTTTGTCACTGGTGTAGGGCCAACACTCTGAAAGCTTTCTCATCAAGCACTTGTTTGATAGTTTCTCTCCCTCTAGAGTTCCAGGGAAGGACTCTAGCTCTGGACTCCAACTTTTCACTCTTGAAGCATAGAACAAATTGCTGAACTTCTCTTCATCCCTTGTTCCTAAACTGAAAATGTGGATGTAACTGTGTGCCTCTTACAGGTTGCAAGGGTCAAATAAAATAAGTCATGTCAACTATGTACAAGATTCCTAACAAGTAATATTTGTTCAGTGAACATTAACAACCAGGGAGATGACTTCACAGTTTGTTAAAGATTAGGTTCTTTCCATAAGCAGTAGACCCTAAGGGGGAATGGGGAGTACAACTTTTTCAGGGATAGTCTCAGTCTTCAGGGATGAGGAAAAAATAAGAACCAGGATTCATCATGCACAGGTCCAAGCACCCAATGATAAATGTAAAGGTATTGTATACCTAAAATGTACTGATTTTAGAATTTAAGCAAAAAAAATATGATTTTCTTTTTCTTTTTTTTTTTGTGGTACCTGGGATCGAACTCAGGACCTTGCACTTCCATGGCAGCAGCGGAATCACTGAGCTAAATCCCTGGCCCTGATTTTCTTAATAATTCCTTATACTTTAATCAACTTTACAAACTTTCTCAGGATATTAAAAATTATGCAGTCTTCCTTTGAGAAAAATGTTCAAAATGTAGTTTGATTAAGTTGTTAAATATTTTCCCTGAAGGTTGGTATCATTTGATTATTTGATATTTTAATAGCAAATGTTAGACACAGACAAGGCCCGCCTCTTCCCTCGCAGAATACTAAAAGAACACAATCCTCTGAACAGTTTCGTAGCCAAAGCAGGTTGGGCTTTGTGCCCCCAATTATAATTATCTTCATCATATTATGAAGGATCAGTGTCGTACACCAAACCCTCTGTTAACAAAATGGTGTGTACGAACTCCCTTCATCCCCTGATATCTCAAGGGCCCAGCCTGTTTGTAGATGATAACAGCTCAATGAGACCAAAATTATGGAAAATTAAAAGACTTGAATAGAGAAAAATACTTCTTTAACATCTTCACTTTTACAGCAGCATATTTTTCATTTTGTAGTCAAGTAAAATGTAAGGCTGTTTCTTTGGAAGAAGATACCTCTTTAGTCAGGCTCCAGTGAGGAAGAAGGAATAGAAGGAAGAAGAAAAAACTAAGTAGAAGAAAGAAGGCGGTCTAAAGAGATGTATGGGCAGAAATAGCCTGAAATTTTATCCCCCAAGAAGAGAAAAATTGGTAAATAGGCTAACAACAACGGAGTCATTTATACTATTAATAGTAATGAATTACCAACTGAATAAACAAAATTATTAATTATAAAAGACACATTAACAATGTATAATTCTTTGATGAAATGTAATTTTCAAAGGAATACAAATTAAATGCTGATCCTAAGGTTTTAGCGGGTGGGGAGCCCTCTCTTGACAGGACATAGGGATTGTAAACTGCCTTTCAATCATAAAATAAAATTCTATTTCCCCTTTATGATACTGGTTATTGAACTTAGGACATTTGCACCAAGCTACCTCCCCAATCCATGTTTTTAAAATTTTATTTTGAGCCAAGAACTCTCAGGTCACTTCATTACCCGGGCTGGGCTCAAACTAAAGATATTCGTTGTACTAGGCCTTGATGTTTTCAGGGTAATTTCCAAGGTAAGAGTCCCATGCCTGGGTTTCACAGGTACCTATGAAAGGGTGCATTCATTGGGTAACTCCTACTAAGTGCACCATCAGCTAGAATTCTAAGGGAGTGGAAAGTCCCTTCGTGGGACATATAAAAATATCAAGAGTGCAGCCACTGTGCCAATCACCTCTCAGAACAGAAGAAGGGAGTATTCCAGGGAAATAGCAGGAGAATTAAAAACAACAACAGGTAGCGCAATATGAGTGTCAGTTCAAAGAGAGGGGACAAGAGAAACAAAATGTAAAGTACGTTTTCTTACAAAGCAGAACAGACAGCAGTTACTTGATGTTTTTAACTGTAAAGCAGTTGAAGAGAGGCTTTAGGGAAGACTCCAATGTGTGAGAGATGGGAAACTCTCCCTGTCCACCAGAGACCAAAGCAAAACTAAGCATTAGTGTGTTCTATCCCCAAAGTCCTCAGCATAACTGACCCCAGGAACAGCTGGATGCAGGGGCTCAGAAGCTGTCATGGCCCTGCAGCTTTCTCTTGTGACCTCTTGGCGATAGTGTTGCATGTGCTGGGTGATTCGTGCCCAGGAGGCAATAATGGGAGGTGGTGGACCCCTTCAGAGGTGGGGCATAGCAGGAGGTAGCAGACCAGAGGGACACGCCCTGGGCTGTGCAGGTCCAGTCCTTCCTCTTGTTTGCACTTTGCCTTCGTAAGAGAACTCCACCACATACACATCGCAGTCATGAGCTGTCTTGCCACAAACCCCAAAGCAATGACACAAAGAATCATGGGCTGGGATCCCCCAAAATGATGAACCAAAATAAACCCTTTCTCTTTTCAAGTTGATTGCTTCAGGTATTTGGTACAATAGCAGAAATCTAACATACTTTACTAGGCTTCTGTCCTTGTGAGTTCATTCGTGGACTGAATACTTTCACGTTTTGCCAAATGAAAGTCGACATTTGCAGCCTTTCATTGTCTCTTTTCCAGCAATACACTTCTGTTCTTCTGTCAGTGGCCTGCAGGGCCAGCTGTCAATGAGCTGACTTGGGCAAAAGGTCCATTTTGTATCCATCTCCATGGCCAGAGAGACGCCATTCCTCTATGCAAATACATTTACACCCACAGAAACAAGTGGCAAGGGGCACTTTCCCAAAGGGAATCGGGGCACTATGACAAAAGGTAACAGCAACTGGAGAAACTAAAGGGTATTTGTTCACTACGGTAAAAGAAATGGATTCAATCCAAGTAAGGGCACAAATTTAAAGGAGGATCTTTAGGAGGGAAAAGTAAGTAAAGATCAAATGCTTGCTTTTTTAGGATTAGCTTTCAATTGCACTCAAAACATGAGACCTAGATTTTCAAGAGGAGAAAACTATGAGGTGTTATTGAAACATATTGTGAATGTTTAATTGAGAAGATTATTACAATAAATATACAGTTCATTAATCCCCTAAAAATCCTCCCCTCACTTCACACACACTCATCCCATTGTTCCTGCCACTTTATGGAGCAGCTCTGGAGCTCCCTTTCATGAGAGTCTCAGCTGTGCTGTTGCAGCTGCTTCGATGTCCAGAACTGATTCAAAACTTGGACCTTTCATGGTCATTTTTGGTAAGAGCTAGAGTTTCACTGTGTCAGATCCCAAGAATAACAGGGATGCAGGCACTATCACGTGACTACAAACCTGCCTTTCCATTGGACGGTGCTCAGTAGCAGTATTCACCACATTCTGAAAACACTTCATAAATGAAAGACTTCCAGAGCTGCCTCGGGAAGTGGGAAGAAAGATAGGATATGTGTGTTTGAAGAAGTGAGGGGGAGGAAGATTAATGACAATGTGTGTTTTAGTATAATTTTTTAAAATTTAGACATTCACTATATATTTTGATCATCTTGGTGTACCTAGATAACATTTCTTCTTTCTTTGCTTTCTAGCCAACTTGTACATAAGTCTTCATGCTGATACTATAAGTTTCATATCTGGTATCTTTTAGTTGAATTGTATTAAAACTGAAGAATAAAAGAGAATGGTTATATTCTGGACCTCCAAGCAATGGCAGTGAGTGCTACTTTTCCTTTTCCCCTTTCTAAGCTGAGACAGGCAGGCAGAGAGGAAACAGAGAAGGAAGGTTATGATACAGAAGACAGTAATGAGGGGCAATTCCAATTATCCTGAACTTCAGGTCACTTGAAAGGTTAAAAGGAAAAAACCACACAGTCTAATATGTGGGAGAAAGCAATGATGATCCTTTATAACTTAAAAATGACTTTTTGGAATTATAATTTTATTTTCTCTCAGCTGGCTTTCAAATGTATATTTAACTTGGTGAGCAAATTCTCTGTACAATTAAACTCTACTGTTCCTGAAGTGTCTGAGCCTGAAGCCTGGCCAGACAGTGACAATGCCTCCTCCACCAGCACAAGTGTGGTAAGGCTCTGTCCCTGAGCTTCCCTTCCCTGGGACAGAATACCTGACATACATCAACCTAAAGGAAATATATTTTGGCTCATAGTTTCGGTCCATAGTCACTGGGCCCAGTGGTTTAGGCCCAGGTGGAGCCAGAATGTGATGGCTGACATGCATAGGTGGATATGAGAACTGCTCACCTAATGGTGGTAAAAATGCAAAGAGAAGGAGAGGAGGGAATCAGAATTCCAAGATCTCCTTCTGGGTGATACCTCCAGTGACCTCTCACCCTGCTGCTAGGCCGCACCTGCCGGAGGTGGAGTCATCTCCTAATAGGGCCACAGACTGGTGACGCAGCATTCAGCACATGGCCCTGGGAGACAATTCCTATCCAAACTTCAATACAAAACAAGTTGAGTTCAAGCTACATGAGGCAGAATGTTGTGATTCGGCTAGGAAAACCCCAAGGAAGTTTGAAAATAACTGTTTATGAGGAACACAAAATAACTAAGGACCATGCAGGAATAGAAATACTCTGTACTGTTAATGAACAAAAATGATTATTTATGATAATGATTGGCTGTCTTTCCTCATGTGAGTGTATGTTCCTAGAGCATAAAGCCTTTATAAGCAAAGTGAGCATGATTTTCATAACAGGGGAGAATAATATATTTGTTTAGAGTCTGTCTGGCACAATCAAACTCTTAAATTGAATGTAGAAGAGAAAAAGGAAAAAGTATAGATAAGCCTAGGAAATGGATTGCTATTGTGGACAGCCACAGGCTGCTATGAGAACACACTGTGGGTGGTGTTCAGTGATTCACTTATGAGAAACCAACAGGCAGTGCAGCAAATAACATCAGTAACCTCTGGTGCATGTATGCCAATTTTCAGAGAATGGACAATAAAGTAAACTTGAGACCTGGACACTAAATAATATCTTTAGCCTTTTACTGATTTCAAAATTATGTACATATTGCACTTATTTATATGTGTACAGGTTTTCTATATTAAAAATTTACTTTCAGACTAAGAAAATGGATAATGAACTTTCTCAGCAAGAGAGACTTCCGTGGTAGGTGGTTGAGTGAGTTCCAGGAGAGTGCCCAGCTGAGCTACTGGAAGCTTCATTTCAGCCTACCCTAAGATTGCATTTGACATGGCTGATCCCTTTCAGGGGTCTTCAACCTTATTGGAGAAGTGGGTTTCTTGCCTCTGGCTGGAGATAGTATTAATTCTTTTTTTAAGGAGTATAATTAGCTATGCACAAACTTTAGGTTTCTGAGCTTGAGATGAATCTTCAATATAGTTCAATAAAATGTGAAAGTGATGGTTTGTGAACATTTGGAAATGGAAGAAAAAATTAGCAGAAGCTTGAATGTGTTTACAAAGAAAGAATCAGATTCCAGATGGCTGAACAGAGGTACCCAGCACTCATCTCCACACAAGAGAGCCAGAGAGCCTAAACACCAAAGGAGAACCTGCACTGGGGAGCTAGTGGCTGGTGGATAACACTCCCAGTCAGTCATGCAGATGTGGGAACACTGAAGACACATAGATCTGAAGCGGCAGCATAAAGAAGCAACAAGGCATGCTAGCAACTATGACCATGGCATCCCAGGTCCAAGGCAGGAGTAGGATGGAGTAGGTTAGAGATGGGGAGGACTCCTCACTCACAGGAAAAGGTG
The DNA here is from genome assembly GCF_053883595.1 of Heterocephalus glaber. Lineage (NCBI taxonomy): Eukaryota > Metazoa > Chordata > Mammalia > Rodentia > Bathyergidae > Heterocephalus > Heterocephalus glaber. Next base: position 3,955,995 of record NW_028258293.1, read on the forward strand.
AACAACATAGTCCCTATGGATTGCATCATTGTGGATACCAGCCATATGCAATCATACTGACAGGAGAGTTCCATGGCCATTGCGTGCTTGGAACCAGTTAGGGGGGCTGTCTTGGCTACATATGGAGCACTGCACCAGAAGAAGAAACTCCCATTAGCTCCTCACACATCCTACCTCAACCACAGGACTCAGGTTTCCACAGCACAGCACCATCGGAATGAAGGAGCCTCTCACAGATTTGTCATCACTATAGGGACAGAAGCCTCTCCATGTCCCCATTCTTGGAGCCCCACAGACATAGCCTCATAGACAAAACCAGCTAGACCATAAATGCAATTGGGACCCCAGTGCACTTCTCATGCAGTGACCTGCAACCCAACGAAGAGACAGGTGGTTCAGCACAGCCTTGTAGAGGTGAACTTTCACCAGGACCCAAGAGTTCAGGTCTTAGCCACACTCCCCATTCCCTCCAGGTTGGCTCTTGGGCTATCACTCCAACTAGAGGCATCCACTCCCTGCCCTTGGTCCTGCATGCTACTGCCAGACAAGGGCCTGAGCTCTACATCCCTGCTCCCCACACAGCACCATCTGGATTGAGGGTGCATACTCCGGCCCACACTACTACGACTCTTGCCATCCACTGCAGGTGAAGCAGTGCTAGAGACACTGCACTACGGCACTCTCCTGTACTAAAGCCAGCAGAGCCAACAAACTGGTTCTCCATTATACTATTGGCACACGGCTCAGCAGAGAACTTGAAGGCCAACAAGAAATGAAATGACACATTCAAAGTTTAGGAGGAACTAGAAGTCATCATTTTAAGTGAAATTAGCCAAATCAAGAAAGTTAATTGTTCCAACTTTTCTCTCATATGAGGAACCTAAAAATTATACAAGTTAATAAATAATTACAAAAAAGGAGAGTGGGCAGGAAAGCAGGAGGTAAACTTCTAGAGATGAGGAAGGGAACAGGAAGAGGAAGGAGAAAAGAGAAAGGTGAGTATGAGATTGGAATTAATTAAGGTATGTTAAATGCACGTACCACCTTCCCCAAATATGCCCTATCATTATGTAATATTAACATGCAAAAAACATAATAAAAAGAGTAGTAATACCCTATCAGTTCAGAAAAACTACAAAAAACCCACAAGCAGTGAGAAAGAAAGCAACAAAATATATGCAAAACAATCATAAAACAAGAAAACAGCAGAAACAAATTCTCCCTTATCAATAATAACCTTGAATATACCATTGAATACGTTTTTCAATCAAGAGATACAGGGTGGTTGAGTGGATGAAATAATAAGACTACTATATGCTAATTGTATGAAACTCATATTATCAGTAAAAACACAACTAGACTAAAAGTGACAGGTTTGAAAAAGATATTTCACACACACACAAAAAAAGTGAGTGAAACTTTTGACAACAAAAAAGATTATGACAAGGAAAAGAAATTTTAACTCAAAATTGTAAAGAGAGTCAAAGAAAAGCACTATATAATGGAAAGGAGATTAAATCATAAACAATAAATAAAAACTATAAACTTATAAGTACTCAATACTGGAATACTCAATTACATAAACATTTTTAAATCTAAGAGAGACAGGCTCTAATACAAAAGTAGCTGGAAAAGTCAATATCTTACTTTCATCAGTAGATTGTCAAAACCAAAAACTCAACGAAATACATTAGGGTTAAACTATACAATACACTAAATGGATCTAGGAGATATTTATAACATATTCTATCCAAGAGCTGTAGAATACATATTATTTTCATGCACATTGGGTATTCTCCAGGATATTGCATATATTAGGCCCAAAAAGAGCCGCAACAAATAAAAAAATCTAACTCATATCATGTATCTCTTCCTCAAAATGGAGTCAAACTAGAATGAAAATGAAAATATGATATAAAAAAATCCATGAGATAGGACAAAAGAAATACTAAAAGGGAAATTTATAGCAATAAATACTACAAAAAAAGAAAAAATCAAATTAACAACCTAAAAGTGAAACATACAGAATTAGAAAATGAAAAACAAGTTTAATCCTAAAATGAGTAGGTTAAAGAATAGATATCAGCAAAAATAAATAAAAAGAGACTAAAATCAATTTTTAAAATCAGCTAAATAAAGAATTTATTGTTACGAGAAGATAAAATCAACAAATCTTTGGTCAGCCTAAAATAGAAAAAATAGAGAGAAGACCTAAATAAATAAAATCAGAGATTAAAACATCATTATAAAAGAGACACTACATTTCATAAATGAGAAATACCCAAGATTATTAGAGACTATTAATTGATCACAACTATATGCCAACCATTTGGACACATGTAATTTATCAAAATTCAACCAAGAAGACATAGAAAACCCAAAAAACAATAATAATGAGATTAACTCAGTAATAAAAAGGTTTCCAACAAAGAAGAACCCAGGACCTGAGACTTTCACTGCTAAATTCTAAAAAAGAAGAAATAAAGTCATTTTCAAGCTGTTCCAAAAGAGTGAAAAGAAAGTAATTCCATTAAACTCACTCTACAAAACCAGAGATATGAAAATCAAAGATGCAATAGGAAGAAAGGAAAGAAGGGAAGGAGGGAAGGAAGGAAGGAAGAAAGGAGGGAGAAAGGGAAAGGAGGAAGAAGAAAGGAAGGGAAAGGAAAAGAAAGAGGAAAGGAGAGAAAGGGGAAAGAAAATATCATTGATGAACATAAATGGAAGAATTTACAACAAAATATTAGCAAACTAAATCCAACAGCACATAAAAATCTTTATATACCAGGATCAAATGAGATTTATCGCAAGGATGCAAGGATGCACCAACACATACAAATCAATAATTATATACAGTACATCAACAATTGAAAGAAAAAAATCTATATAACTATCTCAGTGGAAGTAGAAGTGTAAAATTCAACATTCTTTCATGATAAAAATCTCAATCAACTAGAGATTGAAGAAACATACTTTAACATCATGAAAGCTATACAAGACAAACCCATAGCCAATATCATGCTATATGAGGAAAAGCTGAAACATTCCCTCTAATTTTTTGAAGAAAAATATTTCAATTTCACCTTTCTTATTCAACAAAGTACTAGAAGGTTTAGCCAAGCAAGGGAAAGAAATAAATGGTGCCCAATTTGAAAAGAAGTCAAATTGTCCCTATTTGATGGTATGATGGTGTACATGGTTACACTTATATTTTCCACTTATAAAACTTGGAATTGACAAACAAATTTAGCAAAGGTGCATGACATAAATCAATATACAAACAGCAGTAAGGTTTTAAACACCAATAAGAAACTGGCTGAAAAAGAAATAAAAAAACAGTCTGATATGCAATACCTACAAAAAAAACTCGGAATAAATTTAACCAAAAAAGTGAAAGAACTCTACAATGAAAACTATAAAACATTGATGAAAGAAATCATAGAATACACATGAAAAAGAAAGACATCCCAAGTTCATGGATAAGACAACTTAATATTTTCAAAATGTGTAAATTTTTCAAATACATATACCCATTTGGCCCAGTTCCATCAAAACTCCAATGCCATTTGTGTTACTAAGCTTTCTATTACTGTAATAAACACCTGTGGGATAAATCCAATTGTAAGAAGGAAATGTTTACTTCGGATCACACTTCAGAGGTTTTGATCCACAGTCACTTAGCCCTGTGGCCTCTGGCCCATGACACAGCAGCATACTGTACTGGGGAGCACATGGCAACACAAACTCCTTACTCTGGACAGCCAAGAGAAAAAGAAAGACAAGAAGTACTGGGAGGCCCTATGTCTCTGATGACCTAACCTTCTCCTGCTAGACCCAACCTCTCAAAGCTCCTACCACCTTCCTATGTGCCAAGCACTGGAAACCAATTCTTCAAAACATGGCAGATACTAGATCTGAACTTTTCATAGAACTGGATAAAATGATCACAAAATTCATATAGAATCACAAATCAGCCAGAAAATCCAAATAAATTCTGAACAGAACAACCACAAAGCTGGAAGCAACACAATACTTGACTTTAAAATGTATTACAAAGCTACAGTCAGCACAACAGTATGATACTGGCATAAAACAGACATGGAGAGGAGCAGAACAGGATAGAAAATCCAGAATTTAATCCATGTATTTACAGGCAGTTGCCACTTTACAAAACTGCTAGGGCCATTGGAGAAAGCAGTCTTTTGAGCAATATGTATGTGTGTGTATATATATATATATATATATATATATATATGAATAAAATGAGACCTTACCTTTCATCCTACACAGAAATCAATTCAAAATGGACCAAGGACCTAAATGTAGACCTAAGACTATAAAACAATTATACTGGACCCTGGAGTTATGACCGACCTGACGCACAAACAACTTTGGTCATGACTGGAATTTTAGTTTTAACTTATGACAAAAGTCATGAGTTACAACCTGAATGCCAGCCACTTGTGCTTCTAGATGGTCTCAGATAGAGATTTCACCCTCAAACAATTCTGGAAGGAACATTACAACATCCTTTCCTGTGTGGGATTAACTGAGAAATCATGGGCCAGTGTCTCTCTAAGAACACTGAGATCTGCCTGTGTACAGGAGAGACACTTTGGAGGCTGTGCAGAGGAGCCTGAGCCTTCAATTGACCAATTTGAGTTACAACCAACCCTCGAGAATGAACTGAGTTTGTAAGTCAGGTGTCCACTGTAGAAGAAAACATAGGCAAACACTTCAAAGGGTGGACATAAGCAAAGAATTTTGTAATAAGACCTCAAAAGAACAGACAATAAAACCAAAACTAGATAAATGGGATTATGGTGAACTGAGAAACTTCACAGGAAAGAAGACAGCAGAATTCTGGGGATAACCTACTGACTAGAAGAAATATTTGGAAGTTATTCACTTGACATCAGGTTGATGTCCTTATATAAGGAACTCATCTCAACATACAACATACAAATAGGTCAATTAAAGATTAGCAAATTATCTAAATAGGCATTTCTCAAAAGAAAACACACATAGAATATCATTCTATATATACACATAGAATAGTATTCATCCATAAAAATCAAGTATATTGTCAAAAGGTTCAGTATCACTAACCATCTGCAAATGCATATTCAAGCCACATTGAGATAACATGTCATCCTAGAAAGAATGGTTATTATTATAAAAAATCTGGTGAGTCCACCAGCATTCTGAGAAAGGGGAACCCTTATGCATTAATGGTGGATATGTAAATTAGGACAGCTATTAAGGAAAACAATATGGAGGTTCTGCAGAAAACTGAAGATGGAGGAGCAATATGATCCAAAAATCTCACTGCCGGGTATGTAACCAAAGGGTATGAGGTCTTTATACCCAGAGATCTCTGCACAGCCATGATTATTGCAGTATTAATCACAATAGCCAGGACAGGGAATCAACTGAGATGTCCACTGACAGATTAAAAGTTTAAAAAATTGGCATATATACACACAGAAAATTATTTAGCCATAAAAACAATGAAATCCTGTCATTTGAAGCAACATGAATACAATAAAGCTCATTATGCTAAATGAAATTTCAGGCACAGAAAAAAATAATACAGGTTCTCACCAATTTGTGGAAGGATGAGAAGCTGACCATATAGATGTGGATTAGAGGTTGAAAAGTTGATACCAAAACCGCTGGAGGGAAGTGAAGTTGAGGATCTGGCATTATAGGGCAAATTAGGGCAACTTCAGTTTACAAAAGCAATTCTTCATTTCCAAAGAAAAGAGTTTGTGAGTTCCCTAGACATAGAAATGATAATGTGTGGATAGATGAAAATTCTAATTACTCTGATTTAATCATTACACATTATATTCATGTATTCAATTGTGCCCTATAAATATGTACAAATATTATATGTCAATTAAAAATTAAATTAAATTAAAATGAAGAATGAATCAGAATGAGTCAGGTCAGAATGACTTCATTTCCATTTGGACAAATATTTGAAGAAGGTAGATGACATCCATCTGGATTTAGCAAGGTATTTCTCACAGTCGCAGCAGGAGCATCACTTGGATGATTGTACAGGGAAATAGATCCACTAGTGCCTCAACAAACATATCACTGATCCTAAGTCATGAGCTGATTAAATCTCAGAATACAGCTTTTTGCTCTTTTCAAATGCCTCTGCTCTTGGACCCTTTCTTTTTAAAAATAATAGCTACAACACTTGAGTGCTTATTATGTAGTAGGCATTGTGCTCATCCCATGACATAGAATTTTATTCTCAAAATCAACGAGACAGACATTTTTTTGAATTTTATTGCAGAAAAATCTATATTTTTCCAAGATCACCATAGACAAGACTTTAAATTTGCAAATTACAAATAAGTCAGATTATAGAATCAGGCTCCAAAGAAATCTAAACTCAGTATATCAGTTTAAATAGGAAACATGTAGATATTTTATTCCTTAAAAGCTCAGTGCAAGTAGTATTGATGTGGCTTCCAAGAAAATTAAGTTTATTAGGTTATATTTCAGGATAAGACTATCTGAAGAAAGAGAGGTGACTTACTTCCTCTTTCAATATTTTTTATTCTAAGCATCAGATTTGATAGCCATAGAGGTATGTCCATCAGAGTCATTCTTAATGTCAGGGATGCAAGGAAGGGATGCTTTGGCCTTGAAGCTCAGTAAAATTTCTCAGATAACTTACAGACCCAAAGAAAAAACTGTTGAAAGCTGGACCTAAAGAAGGGAAAATAGGGTGTCAGGTAGGAAGTCTCTCTCATGTTTGCTCACCATGCTTGCTTCCCTTTACATGTTGGCTTCATCCAGACTTTGTACAGATTTTCATTACTGGAGGAAGCATGACCACTTAGAGTCTGGCTCAGGTGTTAGAAAATTTAGAGCTTCATTTTCACTTAATACCAACATATTAACCACAGAGAAAAATTCTGTTTGGCCACACTGTGCTCATGTAGTCATGGTCCAATCACTATTTTGTAAATTTAGTTTATTGGTACATTTTAGGTATTCAATACAGTTACATTCATCATTGGGATCTTGTACCTTTAGATGATGCATCTTGGTTCTTATTTTTTCCCCATTCCCCGCCCTCCCTTCACCCCCTCCATCCTTCCTTATTTACAAAGACTTTGTTTCCATGTTTTTCCTTTTCTCATATTTTTTCTTTTCCAATCACTATTATTGGGTAGATGGGGTAATCTGGTTGGCCAAGATTTGATCTTGTGATTATTGTTGTAGCCAATGACTATAAAGTGTAGAGTGGGGCAAAATCTGTTAGCTAAAGAAAGATAATGGAAGAGCTGGCTGAGCAGACACACACTGTATGATAATAATTTCAGACATGTTTAGAGAGGAATCAGCAAAGGTCTGAGAGTGAAACTGTGTACTGTGAAGAACAGATGATGAATCTGGGGGAGTTATTCTGGAAAAGAGAAATTTTAGAGAAGAAAGCAGAATTGCTGACAGAGAAAGAACAAGTAAGCTCTACTAAGTTCCAGAGATTTAATGTGAACCATTCTCAACCCAAAGAAAGACTAAACTTTAAGGATTTGATAATACAACTACCAAATCTCAGAGAAACCCAAGATATCTTGTGTATAATGGAAAAGAAAACCTGTCACTTTGTTTTGTAGGAGTAAACAGTGTCACCATTAGCCAGGGAAGTCATGTAGCAGCTAAGAGTATCAGATAAGCAGTTGTACTAAGTTACTTTCAGAGAGGCAATGTTGAAAAATATAAATTGTGGTCAAGCAGATGTGGGTATGAATTTGGGCTTTGACACTCACTAGCTATGTGATCTTGAACAAATTCTTAGTTCTTCTTAAAATCATCATTAAAACAAAAGCTGTCATTCTTGCCTTTGTAGGTCTATTGTGATTAGTGGAGATAACCTAGACAGAACTCCTGATTCATAGATGGCTCTTAATAAAACAGTACATGCACACACATGTCTACACACATACACACATGCACACACATATAGCTTGAGACCTTCTGACATCTTTGAATTAGGAAGCATGACATACCTGCATCTCAGCAAAATCTTACAATATACAGATGGTGGCTATGTAAGTCCCTGTGGGTTTGGAATGGGAGTGAAATAGTAGAAGGGTAGCTGAATGAATTTGATAAGAATACAAAAGTGATAGAGATTAATCAAGACTATCCAATGCCTTAGAATGTGTGGTCTTAGAGGTCTAACATCCTTGTGTTAAGTGTTAGTTTAGGCATGCATAGCTATGGTCGAAAATATAGTAAAAGTTCAAATGTTTAAAAATTACCATCATAAAAGACACATTGTCTCTAATCCACCTCAACATACCTTCTCTCACTTTCAACAAAGCACACTTACCCCATCATTCCCGCCACTTTCCAGAGCAGTCCTGGAAGTCCATTTTCATGAGTATCTTTAGTTTCACTGTCCTGGCTGCCTCCATGCTCTGAGTCTATTAAAAACATTTACTTTTCATGGTCATTTTTACTTTGGGGAAGAACTACAAGTCCCACAGTGCCAGACCTGGTGAGTGAGATGAGTCTGCCTTTCAGTTGGGTGGCACCTGGCAATAGCACTCATTGTATTTTTAATCACGTGTCACAAAGATGTGAAAGAGGACTTCTGGAACTGCTGCACAAAGTGGCAAGAAGAGTGGGGTAGATGTGCTCAAAGTGAAAGGGATATTTTGAGGGGGGTTAATGCTAACATGTCTTTTACTGAAATACAGTATTTTCAAACAAACATTTATTTTGTATTTCCACTGTACCTATTATTTCATGAGGACTAAATGAGATAATAAATGAAAACTTGTTTAGAATAATTCTTAAAACCAAGTTAGTACTCAGTAAATCTTTGTTATTAATTAAATGTTTATTGTATGAACTCTTCCTACTAGAACTTAAGTTTCTCAGACATGCAGCATGTGATACTGATCTCATTTTCTCTAGACTTCAGGAAAATAGCTGGTATTTCGATGGATACTGAAAAGTTGGGAGAAAGGATTGTGATGCTCTGAAATAAGACCTGCAAGCTAAAAATTATATCATAAAACTGCATGCGAATTAGCATCTATACACTTAAAAGACTAAGAGAAATGAAGTCTAATTGGTAATAAAAAAAAATGTAACTAGCATTGCAGAAAGATGAAGGCCAAAATGAATTAAGGATCAGAAGCTAAAACCCACAGCAGACATATAGCATCCTAATTTTATAAGTTTCAAGAAACAAAATGTGTGCAACTCAAATCTGAAATTTAACAAATCAGTAATTTCATGAGGTCAGTTTTCTATATTGCACTTGCTTTCATGTTTCAAGTTTCTATAAAAAATAGTTTAATATAATGTCTTACTATTTATTCCATTTGGTTTCTAAACCAGTGCAACAGTCATCTGCTAGCAGACACTTAGCTCAGGCTCTCTTTGCTCAAATTTCCCATTGATCCCTGTAGAAATTTTGTGTTTAACACTCTTGCTCTAAAGAAAGGTTTTCCAACTTTTTTTTTTTTTTTTTTGTACCAGGGATCGAACTCAGGTCCTTGCGCTTGCACAGCAGGCAGCGAAACCACTGAGCTAAATCCCCGGCCCTTCTAACTTTTTTTATACAAGAAACATGAGAACAGTTCCTCAGTACTGCTATCTGACTAGCAGAATATGGTTCTGTCAACTGGGGGAGGTTGTTCTCAGAGCCGCAGAAGCTGCAAGGCCTGTCCTGCTGCCCAGAGCCCAGGGGAGCAGAGTTTTCAGCAACCCTGTGAGATGCGACTGTCATTGGGATGGGTCATCTGGGGAGAAACCCTATTCCCCCAAGCACTGTGGAAAATGGACAGAGCAGTTTAGTCCGGGAATTCTTGTAATAGTTACCCTTCTAGCCACTGAGATATAGAAGTCAATGAGAGAGCCCCAGAGTGCTTTTCTGGAAAACAGACTGAAAGAGTCAGTGAAATGGTTAGGTCCACAGCCCAGGACCAGGATTAGACTTTGTGCAAGACAACTCAACACCGAGTTCTTGCCAAAGAATGAAGTGCATCAAGGTTTGCCCTCTATACTTATATCCATCCTGCCTTGATAAAGAAAGTGACTGCCAAGGTTTTCAGCTGATAAGTTTGTCTGTTTGGAATATGAAAGAGTTTTGTGGTTGTTAAAGTTGGACCTGAAACTTTTTCTCAATTAATAGACATGATAAAGGAAAGACCTTAAAGGTATTTGAGAAATGTCCAGAGACAGAGCTACCCTAATACGTGTTCATCTTTCTCAGGTGAGAATGCCAACCTTTGGTGTGGAAGAGAGCTCTGCTCCCAATAGAGAAAAGGAAAAGGCCCAACTGTGTGTCACCAGCCCTGACCCAAGAAGGAGAAGGAGGATTCCACTACCCCTCAGACGGGACAAACTTGGGAGAAAGACTTTCAAACTGTTTTAAAAATAAAAATTGAATGCGTGCAATTGCTAACAATAGAAGTATCTTCAGTTTTCCTTAAAGGAAATCTCTGAAAATCTTTTCTTGGAACTACTTTAATGATTGACTCGAATCAATATACACTCAGGGATAATAGGAAATTGACTTCATTTTTATTCATTAATTCAGAATTTTTCCTAATTCTTGTAATAAGATGAATGACAGATTATGGAAAATACTGAAAGCTTGAAATGTTTTTCGTAATATTATATCTGGGTCCAGGTGTGTGTCCAGTTACTTCTACTCACCGTAGAGGGAGAGACGTAACTCTAGTTTCAATGACTCCAGATTAGTTCATCGCTATAGTCTATGACAGTTTGATGAATGGTAGCATGTATCTTGCCAGAGATGGTCAAAGACAGGATGAAAACGTGGCCCCAAAGCCCTTACACACTTCAGCCTGTCTCTGCAAAATGTTGGTATTTACCAAAAAAATCTCATATTTTAATTTACTTATGCCTAATTGTGACTTTGACTTGACTGTGTTCTCTTAGGATCCAGTGTTTAGATTGAAGCATAATTTGTTATAAAAACCTCTAAAACCTGAATATTTAGATTAGATAATGATGCATTTAGTTTTTATTGAGCATATTTTGAGTTTGATGCTGGCTTAAAGTGTTCAAATGGAGAAATTAATGGATCATCAACCCTATAAAAAATCCAGTGTCAGCCTTCAAGACAAGGTCTGAAACAAGCATAAAGTTCTGCCTGTCAAGAGGATGAGAACAGGGATGGACAATTTTGAGTCCTTGCCATGAGCCAAGATGCAAGTTAAGGTCCCCCCTCGTGTGTCTTGAGCTCTAAGGTTCAGACAGGTCAGCTGAGGACAGTTACAGAGCAGAAGATGGCTCAGTGGGTCTGCGGACTGTGGGACCATGAGACTGGGTTACGCTGCCCTGGACCCTGGCAGCTTTCTTCAGTAAGTTCCCACCTGTGCGGGTGCTGCTGGATCACACCTGAGCACGAAAGTTCTTAGCACCTGAGAGCATCATCATTGTACAGGTGAGGAGACATGGGCCCTAAAGGCCAGTCTCTGGGCCAGCCTCTCTCTCTTCTGTGGAATATCCAACATCATAGTAGAGTGATTCTAAAACCCTAACCATTTCTAACATCTCCTGTATTTCCAATCGCTAGAAGTCAGTGAGCTGAGAAAAAAAAATGTAAGGAAGAAATTCCTTCAAGGGATTTTTTAAATGAAGTGAACATTGGAGAAGGGTCTGAAATGCTCCTAGCAGAATCTCCATTAACTTGTGTTTTCTAGTTGGCTCTTAAAAATCCTCTCCTGTATCTAATAGGTTTTTTTTTAGTTATTGTGTCATTTATGAAAAACATATAATGACCTGGGAAAATGAAGTGATAGAAGAAATTATGTTCTAAAGGCATCTACAAAAGGCATGGAGAATGTGATCTATACTTAACATGATTTAATTTTCCCTACTTTGTGGTGAGTGAAAGGGAATAAAGTAACAGCTTTGTTCCTACCTAGATGTTCAGTAGCTTAGAGGGTTGCCAAGGTAACCATAACTTTTGATTAGTATCAGACTCCATAAAAATCAAAACAGCCCTGATTTTCATTTTCTGTGTTACCATGTCACTGGAGTAACACGGAGTACTTTCTCCTCCCTCCCCATCTTCCAGCTGGTTTTCCCCATATCAATGCATTTAATGATTTTTTTTTCTTCTTCAGGAAAAGGCATTAAGTCAAACAGCATATAGAATCTTCAATCCGGAGAGGCAATGCATGCACGGCAGAAAGCTCTGCACTCCGCACACAAAGGGGCCTCAGCAAAGCCACACTTTTCTTAGGCTGGGATATGGGAGAGGTCACGTGAAAAGAGGACAGAAGGAAAAACACCAGCTGGAGGGACATCATGGCTGCGGACAGCAGACTCCAGGGCCTGGCGACAGGATGCATAATTGGGGAAATCAAATTCCAAAGAAAGAAAAGCTTTCCTTTGCTGTTCTTATATAGTGCAATAAGCAGCAATGTATTAACAAATAAAATTTAGGGCAATAAATATAATCCTGTAGGTAAAATATGCCTATTGTGGGATTTGGTTTGGTTTGGTTTGAGTTTCATATTGACAGCTGTAAATTATCCTTCATGTCATTTGTTCTTTAGAAATATAATCCTGCCATGTTAGAAGAATGCAGGGAATTTCCAAATAAGCTATACATGATTTAGTAAAAGAGCATATGCTGTTCTTCTCCATTAAAAAATATATTATAGAAAAATTGAGAACACAGAACTGAAATGCCCAAACCCATCCAAAGTGTTAAGTTATTGATCAGTTTTACTGTACGAATTTAAGGTGTACAGCAGGGTGTTTTGATATACATAAATTTCATGACATGACTACAACAAGCTAATGCACAATTCACATGGTTACCTTTTTCTTCACTTTTTCGTTTTTTCTTTGGCAGTAAGAACCAAAAAAGATCTACTCTCTTAGGAAATTTCTACTGTATCTTATGTTATTATTAATTGTAGTCACTATGCTGCATATTAGATCTGTACAATTTACTTATCCCAATAACTAAAAGTTTGTGCTTTGACTGAAATACTCCCATTATATTTTGATATGTACCTTTCTAATTTTTTCTAAGTATTCTATGAAAAATTATTTATATTATATTAGAACATGTGCTTTACATAAGTATTTTTATGGTAGAATTCCTCTCAAACACATTTCATAGCAACGATGTGCTTTTCTGCCAACTTATTTAACCATTTTCTACTGAATATTTAAATTATTTCAAAAAATTTTCTTATTTTAAGAAATTACTCTATTGAGCATCTTTGTTTTAAAAGTTTTCTTCTGAGTTTTGGTCTATTTTTTAGATATAATTTAGAAGCCGAATTATGAGCCAAGTATATGTTAATATTCTTGATAACAGCATTTTCCCCTAAATAATTTGTTATCGTATAATGTATAAGTTCCACTTAAGAATATAACTGCATGTAGTGATCCAAGGAACACAGATGTAAAGAGCATGAGATCTGGAGTTGAATCTACCTAAGCTCAAGAACACGTGGATGGCAAACTCTTGCCCTCTCTTCCAGGCATTGCTGCACAGAAACATGACAAAAGTGTGGGAACTCTAGGGCTCCGTAACTACTGCAACACATTCTATGAGCTCCGCTTTATAGAGGAAGAAATAAAAGTCAAAAGAAGAAGATTAAACAAGTGGTGAGTTGTCCCATCCAGCAGGTCAGGTGCTATTCCCAAGGCTCTGCGCTTGTGCTGTGTGCATACGGACTTCAGAGCTGGGTTTTCTGATCTAATCTTCCACAGACTATTTTAAAACGCATGCTTTATGTGATTTAGCATTTAAGCTCACCGAGCTTTGATGAGATAAATAGTGCTTTCCTCTTGTCATGATGTCATTACCTGCTCAATGTGTTTTCCCCTTTTTGGAATCATGTCATGCACATTCAATTCTCTAAATCCGATAATAGCAGCATTTTTATTTTTTAACCTCATGTGTGCTCTGCTTCAGGCTTTTATCATAAAAGCCTGTTTGTTCACCTCTGACAGCTCTCCACAGCTCATCACCCTGCCGACTGTGGCTAAGCCATACCATTGTATGAATTTCAATATATAGAAAAAGATGAAAGATGGAGCAGAAAAAAGGACAGTAGATAATGGGTCTATGCTAAGTCAAAGAATTAACAAAAAGGGTCAAATTATCTGAAGTTCAAACCAAAAGACATCAAAGAGGGAAAGCCAAGTACTAAAATAAGAGATAATAGAAGATGATTAGGGGAAAATCATAATAAAAGGCAGATAATGGTTTGTGACTGGGGAGAGAATTGTAAAGAACTAGAAATAAGTGGGTAAGATAGAATTAAAGGTATAATAATGAGAACTGAAAATTAATAGTGGCTGCAGGAGAGACGAAGCTGTCGTATTTTCACAGAGGAGATGGGGAAGGAAGGAGTCGTTCCTGTGGGAAGGGGCCACAGCCTGGCCTGACTCGTTATTCAGATGAGAAGTGAAGCTCTGCTACAAAGCAAACTGGGATAGCACTGAAACTGGTAACTGTAACTGTGCCAAGCCAGTCTTGTGACTTAAAACAGTAGGCTGTAAGAAGCCCTCAGGCTTCTTTCTCCACAAAGAAGAGGCAGAACACTTGGAAATCTATCTGACCTGCCTCGCAGTTCCTGTTACTGAAAGTCAACATTCTGGATCACACCTCTCTGCGTTAGAATGCGTTTGTGCCTGTGGGCACAACTTCCAGAGTGTCTGCATCAGAACCTAGAGTCCAGAGTGCTTTTGTTCACACGGAACTGCCCCCCTTCACCATGTGCTCAATGACCATCATGTCTTTTGCTATTCAAAAATTTGGCTCTGACTTGATCTGACTGATCATTTCAGCAGACACGTTGTACAGTGCAATTATATTTACAAAATCACCAAAATGTAGAAGTAAAGCACTACAGTAGACTGCACTTGATTCTTTGCAAATTCCAGAGCTATACAAGGAACTGTTTTTGTTTTATTTCAGCATGGGCTTTTTAAACAATAGAAAGATGTTCACATGCACCATTTTACTATGCAGCTGGGGGCTCACTTGATCTATGCTCTGCAGCTGATCCAGTTGGAAAAAGACAACTGCATTTGAGCAAAAAACTGCAATATGCTACCCTGGAGGTATTGAACTCTGCCCAGAAGAGATATATTCTTGGCTGCAATAAAATGTACAAGTGGGGAACATAATTCCATGCTACTCTGAATGAATGGATGGATAAGTGAATGTATTAATTAATATAAAAGTTCACCCTTAGCAAATCTGGAGTCAAATGTACAACATATATTAGTAATAATCAAAAATGTTTAAATTTCAGGAAAATGTCTCAAGATTATAAAAAAAGTCCTATGACAGTTGACATTGCAAATATACCCAATTATATGTTCTTTTTCAACAATTCAGATTACAGCTCACAGCGAAAAACTACTTTCAATAATGCATTCATTCCTAAGCATATAACATAGATGACATTCTACATTTAGTTAGAGACATTATTATCCATAGAGTAACAATATCAACTTCATTACCTAAGATATTCTGTAATATTAATTTAATCATTTATAAATTAGAAGAAAAGTGGAAAACACAGTTGAACTTAGTGAAAACTTTGAAAATCATATATATAAGAGCAAGAGATTTTTACCCAGTGATACCACACTTATTGGATTTTCTTTAAATTTAAATGAAGGAAAAATAAATAATCAATGCAAGACATAAATATTGGAATGAAGAAGCAAATGTTTTAGAAAAATTTTTACTTGATTCCCTATTAGAAGAAATGGTTCTATAGATTACTAAAATGGTTTGCTAAATATAATTCAAATATAAGTTTATCATTTACTCCAAATCTATTCATAATCTATTAATAATATTCATTTAAATATAAAGGAAAATTGTAGACTACCAAATGTATATGGAA
This sequence comes from Heterocephalus glaber, assembly GCF_053883595.1. Taxonomy (NCBI): domain Eukaryota; kingdom Metazoa; phylum Chordata; class Mammalia; order Rodentia; family Bathyergidae; genus Heterocephalus; species Heterocephalus glaber. The sequence goes on from NW_028258293.1 coordinate 3,971,903, forward strand.
ATTTAGAAGATGACAAAGATGGCTTGACAAATTAATAAGTACAAAATGAACAAAAGAAATGCCGGCCAAACACTGTAACAATTATCTGGAAAAAACAAAGCTAGAGTCCGCTCATTCTGTGATCTCTCATTTTCTCTGACTCTTTTTTTCTCTTTAGATTTAAAAATTTTAATACATAATTAGTCAAGTGAAATTGTATTTTTAATTATTTCAAACTGAGAGCTTTTCAAACATATGAATGCTAGAAATCATAAAGAAAAAGGCTATAGATTAGATAACATGAATATTAAAAACCAAACAGAATAAAGTGCCTGTTTAGCCCACAACATGAGAATAACAGTAAAAGTTACATAATAAAATAGGGAGAAAGACAAATTGTGTATAAAAATATGTATCATATAGATAAAGATAGAGACAGACATACTTAGATGTCAGTTAATATCTATAATATAGAAGAGTCTTTAACAGTTACATATCCAAAAAGAAACATGTTCTGAGCTATAAAGAGATTATTTTTAAAAGATGAAATGTAATTGGCCATTTAAAATAAAAATTTTAAAGTAAAAATTTTAAAGAAGAATCAATGTCACTGTTAATCAGTGAAATTCAAATGAAAATATTTAAACCTCTCAGATTGGAAATGACTAAAAACAACACAATAATGTATTAGCAAGTACATAAGGAAATAAGCATTTTTATACACTCCTGGTAAGAATATGTCAGTTAATAAATTATGCCTGGAAAACAGTTCATTAATATGTACAAAATTTATGCTCTAGAACCTCTAAGAAATGATCCCTTGAAGATAATTGTCATAGCAAATAAGAGTGCCTCAGAAGGGCTTTGGATGTTTATGAAAAGAAGCTTGGATACAAACTGAATTTTCACCTTCCAAAAAAGGCATTACTATACTACACGTTGTCAAAAACTGTCAGCCTGTGATGACACTTAGAAGAATCAATGATGTCTATCCATGTTCAACAGTAAAGAAAAGTATCAAAAATTTTTTTGAGTGAATAAATAAATTTTAAGAAATATTTATAATAGTTGTGTATAGATAGAAAGAAGATCTTTAAAATATTTTGTATTTCCATTGGGTACAGGAATTTGAGACATCTTGAAACTTCCTATAGTTTGAATGTATACATATCTTGAGAATCTGGTTTTGTTTTGAAGAATAATAAAATAATACAACAATAACATTCTCATTCTGTGGGGTGGTTACAGTGGTAGGGACGGGAGAGTCAAATTCAAGGTGCTGAGGGGAGATTTTATGTTTTAAATCTTCAGAATTTCACTTTCTAAAGATCTATTTAACTCATTGAAAATCCCAAAACTGTTTCCAAAAGGGAAGAGAGAAATCAATACATTTAATCAAAAGAAAGAAAAAGGAAGAGTGCTGAAATAAGATTCTAAAATAACCAGCACGACACAGTGGATGTTCTGTGGAACAGTAAAACCACCATGTTTGGGGTTATCTTTTCTACTGGACAGAACTCACTTGCTTTCTGTCAGACAAGTTTAAGTTTCTATTTCTCCATCTCCTACACATTAACATACAGTGTTATAGAGCCTAGACCCTGGCTTTTAGTAAAAACTAAACCAAAGCTCCATCTCAGTGGATCATAAAATATCTCTGAGGAAGTCTTGTTAGACTATGAGCTTATAGGTCATGGTCTTTTTCAGTAACTTTATGCAATAACATTTACTATTTTGAAGAGAATACAGGAATGGTGTAGGGGAGATACGGTGAAATAAATTCAATCAAAAAACATTCCTCATTATTTTGTCTTTTCTTTCTTTCCCTTCTTCCTTTCCCTTTGTTTGCAGTTTGGTTAGTTGGGAGTTTATATATTTATCCAACACTTTAAAAATCATAACGTAGTTCAGTTGTGTGGATCAGGGACTTGGAAAAGGTTTGGTGATGTTTTTCTGTTCCGTGTAGCATCAACTCGGTTACTGGGTGGCACTCACTGATGCCTGGGCTTGTCTGGAGGGTCCAAGAGACTTATCCATGTGCCTGTCTGGATTTGGCTGAGTCCTCTTGTGTCCCTCCTGGGAGCCTCACTAGCAAAAGATATGGAAGTCAGACTCCAATATGGCAGCTCAGGTCTTCCAGGGACCAAGATGGAGACTGATTGTCCTCAAAACCTGGCACTGCAGAGCCCAGCCTCATTCTGTGATCTCATTTAGCAATGAGAGAAGTCCCAGAGAATTCACATCTATCTTTCATTCACACAGCATGGTTAATATTAATCCTATGTCAATGACATCAGCTTCAGCTTACAATAAATAGCTTTACAACTATGAAATAATGCAGTCCCTGAATATTCAACATGATTTTTTTGTCCCAAATCATATTTGTTGACTAAAAAAGTCATTGTAAAAAGTGAAAACTTTCTCAAATTCTGTCCTTCATGGAATATCACTTTTAAAATTATACTTTCAAATTTCTACTGTTTTTTCTACCAATTCTGTTTGCCAGTATTGTCTCCACATTTGTTATATACTTACTGAAATAATTAGAAAGAACTTCATTCTGGTGTGTATTTATTTGTGTAGGAGCAGTGTTTAATTTCCAGGATACAAAAGGGGTTTTTCAGTATCTCTCTTACTTCTGCATTCTTCAGAATGTAAATCAAGGGTTTAATTATTCTGTCAAACACAGCGGCGGCCTGTTCTGGCTCTGTCCTAGGAAAGTACTGAGAATCTGATCAGTGATGTGACCCACTCAGGTGGGTAGATTACCTGTCTACAGCTTCTTTCTTCTACTTGCGGGAGTACCTATGTAGTACAGTGAGGAAACAAGCATGTAGTGAGGTCAGGTGGCTATAAGTGGGCCTGACCCTAACATAGAACCCATGACTATCATTCCTATCTCATATAGAGGAGAGGTCTTCATAGTGGGCTGTGGAAGTGAGAAGCATCCAGAGTAAGTGGCTCATCCCTCTGACTTTATAGGTGAAGAAATCAAAGCATAAATGGTATGGACCAAGGAAAATCTTCCAATCAAGGACTCTACCTCCAATTGTGGGAAGACTTGGAGACATTAAAGCCTGGTTACCCAAAGGCGGAGGTAGCCACTACGACCATCTACTGTTCCAGTGGGGATATACTTGGACAATGGACTGACAAAGAGAAAAATAAAGGGTTGAGAGAAGAAAATTGGGAGCTGGTTCTTCATCACTTTGCACCTTTCCCCTCAGACTCTCTAATTAAATGTAGATTAGACTACATGCAGCTCTCTCTCAGCTTCTTGATGATTTTTACTTTTTAAAATTCTTTGTTTTATTTGGAATAATTTTTATTACAACATCTTTGAATTTACTAATATTTTAATCTGCAACATGCCATCTCTTGTTAAACCCATTTATCATAGCATTCCTCCACACAATGAATTTTTCATTTGTAAAATTTTGATTAGATGTTTTATATCATTCTTTTTTCTACCTTTTAAAACACATAGAATATAATTATAATAACTATTATTTATCCTTGTGTGCTAATTACAATACTGAAGATTCAGAAAATTTCAACTGATTTTTCTCTGTATTATGATTCATATTTTCTTTCAAGCCATCTAATTTTTCACTGGATGCTGGATATTGTCAGTTTTTCCTTATTTGAAGGTAAATGTTATTATTAAGTTCCTGCAAATAATTTTGGTCTTTTATTTGGAGCACAGTTAATGTTCTTAGAAATTGTTTCTTTTGAATCTTGCTTTTTAAGATTTGTTCAGCAGGATCTGAGCAGAATTTAGTCTATAACAACGTATTTCCCACTACTAAGGCAAAACCCCACTAGATGTTTGCCCCAGTTCTCTGCGGTCATGAGATTCTCCAGTCTGTCTGACAGTAACAGACACTATCACCAGCCCCATGTAAGTGTCAAATACACGATAATCTTTTGGCTCTGTCTTCCCTTGGTATTGGGTAGTGGCATCACAAGGATGCATCAGTTATCACTGTACTAAGTACCCTAGAGAAGCCTTGGTGGACTCTGTTCTCTGCACTGCTCTCCTCCCCGAGAATGTCAAACTCCTCACCTCTGCTGACCTGTACAACTTGCCTGGGCTCTAGAATCTTAAAAGCTCTCAGTGCAGTGCAGAGAAAAGTCCTATCCTAGAAAACTTCAAAGAAATTTTAAACTTCTCAGGTCAGCCTTAAGACATAGCGTAATAACTTTACGTACCTTTCCAACAGGTAAATAGACTATTTTAAAGATAAATAAAGAAGTAAATATTAAAGACATATATGTATATAGTCTTTAATATATGCATTTGTATATACATATACATATATATTCACAGGTATATATATATATATTATAATTGTGTGTGTATATGTGCATTAATACCATGTGTCAAAACAAACAGATTCATTTTTACTGTTGACCGAACTTGGACTCATTTCAATTATATATATAAAGGAAAATGGAAAAATCCAGTCCTATTACTCAATCTTGCTTGGAAGAAGATCTAATAATCATCTTCCAGAGGAGTGGCCAGTGGGATTTTTGCAGTCATTTTACACACAGGCACACACACACACACACAGCATCACATTCTGGAGGTTCCCAAAGAGGCTGTTAGGGTTATTTTGTTATAAAAATAAAATTAAAGGAAAGATGGTACAGTGCAGAGAAAAGCCCTACCCTAGTACACGTCAAGGAAATTTTTAATTTCTCAGGTCAGCCTTAAGAGATAACGTGATGACTTTTCCTACTTTGGGCTAAGGGGACCATCAGATCAATACTATTTCAAGATTCCATTCCATGTGTGAAGCTACCCTTAGCTTTCTCCCCACCATCTCCCCACTCCTTGGGTACTGGAGGCTCACTAAGGAGAAGTCCTTGATCCAGCTTGCTAGGATAGAAGGCAGCATGCACGGCAGTTACTATTTTATGTACATGGGCCCTATATACTCCCTCTCTAGGGCATTTCCATGGCACAAGCAGAATTAGGCATGTGCTCTGAGACTTACTCCCTAGAGGCTGTGACTATGCAAACCCACTCACATTCACTAGAACTTTTGAGAAAACTTATGAAGGGAGACGTGTGGGTCACATAGTTTGGATGCAAAATGACTGGTAAAACAGTGGTAGAGACGTGAAATACGTGGAAACTTCCCTGTACAACATCCTGGTCTCAGCACTTACACAACAATATATGAATAATTGAATACAGTGCAGAAGTGCACACGAAATGAGTTTCATTTCTATGTTACTGTGTAAGGGTAGAAGGGGCTCTCCTTGCAAATATATGTTGATTTTGAATTCACTGAATTACCATGAGCTCATAGAAGGGAGCTCTTCGTGTGGGGAAGTCTTTTAGCATAAGTATCTCGAGTCAGTTCTTTGATATGGGCACTAAAGCCATGTATAAAAACTCAGCAGGTTCATTTAGACTGTTGACTGAACTTGGACTCAGTTTAATCACCTATGAATAAGTTGGGCAAAATGAAGCCAGCGAGCCTTTCTTTACTCCCTCCTCTCTTTAGGGTTTGACAAGTCATTTCTTTGAAATACTGATCAATCCCGAATAAAGAAGTAAATATTAAAGACAGATATGTATAAATGTCTTTAATATATACATTTGTCAATACATATACATGCATATTCACAGCTATATATATTATATATGTGTGTGTGTATATATGCAGAACATAAGTTCTGCAGAACATAAGCTCTATAGCACCAAATCTTAAGTTTTAAAAATCTATTTTTAAACAGCATATAACATTCAGAGTATGTATATAGGACAGGATAGAACTAGCTACATAATTTTTGAGGCTCATTATGAAATGAAAATGCAGAGTCTTTGTTCAAAAATTATTAAAATTTTCAAGATATCAACAGCACAGCATTAAACCAAACACTGGGCCCTGTGAGATTACCCAGGTGCATAAACATGAATTGGACCCTGTGTGAGACAAAGATGACCGACCAGTGCAACAACGGCATCCATACAAAGTTAAACAAGAGTTTAAAAAAATACTAGAGTAAATCTGTCTGGACTGTCTGGACTACAGCATTATACTATCAGCAACCCCCAAAATATCAGGAAGAATATGCTTCCAAACTCATCATTGTGGATTAGGTTCACAGATGAACAGATGGGTGTTCTGTCTCCCATGAGTCTCCTGTGTTCGGAGGTGGGACTTTCGGAAGGTGACTGGATAACAGGGCAGCCATACCCATCAGGGGTCCCTGCACTGGTGCGTTCACAATGGTGGAGTTGCCTAGAGGTGCAGCCCAGCCGGAGGAGGTGGGCACCAGTGGTGCCTTAGGAGCCTATCCTCTCCCTCTTCATCTTCCCTGCTTCCTGTTCCAGCTACCATGAACTCAACAGTTTTCCTCTCCAAGCCCCTATGTCAGAAGTTTCTGTCATGGAACCATGAAGCATGGACTGAAGCCTCTGAAACCGTAAGCCAGAACAAACCTTAGCGCCTTTAAGCTATATATGTAGGCTATTAAGTCTCAGCAACAAAAAGCTGATTAATACAGTTTTTGAGAAATAAAACTTCAAAAAGTAATACCAAAAAGTTAATAGATAAAATGAGGAAATAACATTGATCAATTTGGAAAATAACATTTTTTCTTGCTCCCTCTTTTTCAGAAATGGCTTTGAGATTAATTTGTAAAAAAGAAACAAAACAAGTGGAATTTAAAGGACAGGCAGGATTATGTATGTAATTCTATAGTCAATTAAGTGTAAATTCCAAAAACTTACAAAATAATTACAAGGCAATTATGGAGTGAAGGGGTATTTTGCTCACTTTTATTTCAGATAATATGGGAAAAAGTTACTGCATCAAACCGTTAACTTGAAGGAAGTTAATTGCCATTTCAAAAGCTAAAATAAAATATTTTTGTATCTTGCAAAAAAAAAAAGAAGAAGAAACTACAGCAACTATAATTCTTCTCATAAACCAACCTCTTACAACATTTACATTCCATGATAAAGTAGGAAAGACTAAACCAGTTTTCTCAATGCAGGGAAGTAAATCTCCATCCCTATAGAAAGATTCCTAAGTAAATGCCTACTTCATCATCTAGGGAAGTTTGATAAGGATGGTATTTGAACCTAACAAAGATGACCCCAGGAGAAAACAGACAATGAATCACTTTAAATAAGTGGTGGTCAAATTAATTATGCAATTATCTTAATCTTTAAAATTATTTTGTTGTACATAATTTTACTCCAAACATTGTTAGAGTTAGCATAGTTTGAGATATTTTATCATACATCCACATATAACTTGAGACATTAGAAATTTCTGAAGTACTAAGGTTCACATTTCTTTCACTAAGTTGAATATGCTATGTCTAATGGAGAGTGGTCATTTTGGCTTCATGACAAGACACTTGATTTATATTTTTGATTACAGAAAGTAATTGAGGAGAATTTTTGTAAGCATATAAGCTTTCATTTTTCTTTTCTTTTGTGGTACTGAGGATTGAAACCAGGGCTTCACACCTAGCAGCATTTCCAGCCATTTATAAATTTATTTTCATTTTCTTTTATTTTGAGACAAGGTCTTGCTAAGTTATCCAGGCTGAGCTGGAATTTGCTGTCTTCCTGATTCAGCTTCCCAGAGTGCTGGGATCACAGCTCTACAACACCATGCCTGGCATATTTTATAATTTTTAAATGGCTTTAATTTTAAATGGTTTTGTTTTCTATTGCTATGCCTGACTAACTGGAGGTTTAAGCCATAATATAATTAAACTCAAATTCTTTCTTGACTATTTAAAATATGTGTAAATTTATGGAAAATCTTTGTCCATAAATTGAGGATTTTTTATACAACTCATAGGATGTAGATATAAGTAAAAATGAACATTCATCTATAAATGACCTTACAGATCTCATCATATGGTCCAAGTTTTATAAGCATTATTGCTGTTTCCATTTTGAAGAAGAATTAATTGTCTTTATTACTTAATAACAATTTATTAGTCATATGTCTCTTCAAATTAATTATACTGTTAATTATTATTCTTAAGATATAAAGCACTGGCTTCTTATAGGCAGCACTTTCAAAAACTTATATGCAGATCCTATAATGACTGCGAAATATTTGGGAAAAAAATCATTTCTTACATATCTGAGAGAAAATACTCTAGCCTTCTATAAGGATAAAACTCTGCATATCTTTAACAGCAAAAGTTATTAAAAATTATATTAGCTATATATATATATGCATGATCACATTCTGATATGTAGCTTAGTAGTGATAATATCCATAATCTTTAAATTAACCCACATTTATCTTAATTTCAGTTCTCGTCATGTTATCTCCAAAGAAAACATGGTAGAAAAAAGTAAAGTGGTGTATACTATTTAAAGATGAAAAAATTATAGCTATAATTATGGTGTATGCTCCAATGCTTAGAACTTAAAATAACCAAAGCATTTTTGCCTGACAGACTTGAACTGAACAATTAAAACTTTTTTAAGACTTGTAGTTTTTGAGTAAGTTAAACTATTTCAGTCACACTGGATAGTTTATTCTACCTCCTTATCAGGAAGTTCATTCAACAAAGGGGTGCATATTAGGAGGCACACATGATAAATCAGGGAATGAACTGAGGGAACAACTCTCCTTTCTTTATCTGGAAAGCTGACTGCAGATAGCATACAATCAACATAGTAATTAGGCCAACGATAGAGAAGAAGATGCTAACTGTTGCATAAAGTAGAATTTGGCTGGCCTGCCGGACCTTTATTTCTGAGTAGGAGCTAGGTGTTTGTCTTCTTCAGAGTTCCTGTTGACATCTGACCCCCCCCATGCCACGTGTTCCTGGTATTTGGAGGCGGGGGGTGACTGGGATTAGAGGTCAGGAGCCCCCACCCCATGACTGCATTACTCCCTGTCTCTGAAGGACAGGCACCCAAGTCAAGAACATGTTCTGTTTGCCACACAGTGCCCTTTGCTGTGTTTTAATACAGCCCTAAGATGCCAGTGCCATGTTCTTGAGCTTCTTATTCTTCAGAACTGCATAAAAATTTTATTTTCATCTTTAAATATCATTTTATTGATTTATTGATTTGGGTATTGTGTATTAAACTCAAGGTCCTCACATTGAATTACATCCCGAGCCTTTTATTTGTTTTTTCTTTTGTTAAGATATCCTCTTGCTCAGTTGGCCATGCTGATACTTGAAATCTTCCTGCCTCAGCCTCTCAGAGTGCTGGAATTATAGACATGCACTACTGTGGCTATAGTGGCTTATTTTCCTTATGATTCTTCAGTCTGCAATATTCAGGTACAGCAATAGAAAACAAAAACTAAGACACAGTATCAGTCAGATTTGTGTTCTTGCAGTAAAACCTTGAGCTAACAGACTTATAAAGAGGAAAAGTTTATTTTGGCTCACAGTTGGGGCTCATTCTACAGTACACTGACCCCACTGCTTTTGAGCCTAAGGGGGGGACTCAGGGCGGAAGCTGCTCACTTCATGGCAACCAGGAAGCCCAGAGAGAAAGAGCAGAGGCGGGGAGCCAGTGTCTCTGGTGATAAGTTCCTGCCCCAAGCCTCGCCTCTTGAAGGCCTCATGAGGCCGCAGCAGGGCCACAGCCTGGGGACCAAGCCTCTACACCTGGGCCTTGGGGAGACATCTGAGACCTAACCACCAGTACAGATACCCATGGGGTAAGCGGTACCCACCTCTCCTCCACTATTTTAAAGAGAGAGATGGAAAGAAGGGAAGTGAACTACAGAGTCCCCAGCAATGCATAGCCTCTGCCTCAAGGAAACTTCGGAGTATGGCTCAGGAGGGAGAATGGGAGCAAAGAGGAGGCAGGGGGAGAGGAGAGGGTGATGCTGAAGGGCTGAACTGCCGCAGGGCACCGGAGGGGAAGAGGTGAGAGGATGCAGCTAAAGTGGAGGTCACCACACATCCCAGAACATCCAACAAACCTCACAGCTACTGCTGGGTGGTCCTTGCTCCCCGATAGATGCGGGGAAATCTTACTCCAAGGGCCAACAATCAAAGACGGAGAAGAAAATCATGAAAGCAGTCAGAGGAAAAAAAGCAACACTGTGCCCATTGGAAGAGGTTCCCAGGGGCTGTGGTGGTTTCTGCTTCACAGGTAGGAAAGGGAAAGGTGCCACACTGCTTTAATAACAACCACAAAGCTAAAAATCATTAACATTAACAAATCTGAGGTGACGGGGAAGCTGTTGCCTCTCCGTTTAGAGGAGTAAGTACAGATATCACAGCTGAGCAGAGCACACAAGACAGGCAGAAGCCTCTGGAGAGAGGATGCTGGTTAGGGCAGGAGGACAGATTATCACGGGCTGGGAGATAACACATCCTGGGCACCAGCACTAGGGGGACCCCAGCCTTAGGAGCGTTTTACCCCCAGGAACCCAACCAATTTCCCAGTGAGCACTGGAGAAAAATCCCCTCCTGCTTCCAGCAGGGGAGGAGAAAGGAACTCTGCTTAATGCGCCAGAGCAGTGTTCCCAGCAAGGTTCGCCCCCGGGAGAAAATACTGAATCCCAGCCTGACCTGCTGGGTTTTAGCAGAGCCTCCGCTGGTGGAGGGAAGAGAAGTCCCAACTCCAATTGGCTCTGATCGGCCAATATACAGGAAGGGACATCTCCGACTCCAGTCCACTGTTCCCAAGGTGCCCCTCAGTGTGGAAAGAAAGATTTTCTTTAAAAAGTGAAGAAGAACCAACCCTAACCCACTGGCTGACCACAGGAAAGAAACCTGGTCACTGTACTGTGAAGTCTCCCTTCCCCACACATCAAGAGCACGGAAGGCCTATTTAGAGCCATTCCATTCATCCAGTGTCATGTCCAGCTGGCAAGAAAACCCAATAAGGCTCATTAAAAGGCAAGGAACCAAACAAACAAAAAGATAGATTCCTGGTAGTTTTGATCCATTCCCACTATCCCTTCCTCAGTTTCAATCTGTTACTAGAGTGACTCACAGAACTCAGGAAAGTACTTCACTAGCTAGCATTCACTGGCTCATTATAGAGAATATGCAAAAGACTGGAAGCGACACACAGGGAGAGGTGTGGGGAAGAAGCATGCAGCTCCATCCTTCTCTGGATGTCCCGCCCACCGGGTGCTTCCACATCTGCAGCCAGAGGGCTCCTCACGCTGTAGGTAAAGCATGTTTTGGAAGCTTCTTGCACCAGGGTGAACTCAGTCTTCCACCCCTCTTCCCTTCCCAGAGGACGGAGGCAGTGGCTTCTAATCATGGACTTCATGCTGACTATCTGTTATTCCTGTGTCTAGACGTCCAGAAGTCCCCAAAGCCTCATGCTGTCACTTGTGGGCTTTTCAGAGTGGCTGGGTCTGGAGTGTGTGGTGCTGGGACTAAGGGTAGGTGATTACTAAATAAACCCACTGATTGGGCTGGCACCGCCCTAATCTCAGTAGCCTAGATGCAATATAAAAGGGGCAGAAAGATGATATTAAGGTCCCTTTCTTGCTGCTGTTGCTGGCTTTGTCTGCCATGGGCTGTTTCTCCTCTGTGATGCCCTTCTGGCATGTGCCACTCTGCCTTCTAGCCAGACAACTATGGACTGAAACCTCTACAGACTGTGAGCTGTTAAAGAGACCTTTCCTCTTGAACTTTGAGGGTCAGGTATTTTGTCTCAGCAATGAGAAAAGTAACTAAGACACCACTCTCATCCAGGAGCCCAAGAGCTGCCTTGTAAGAACGGAAGATGCTCCCTTCAGCCAGGAAATTCATAGTTTCTGTGTCAGGAGCTGTGGTAAAACCGAATGTTAGAGTAAAGTGTTATGCTGGTTCCCATGTTGTTCAGGAAATTGGTAAGGCTTTAAGAATTCTGTGACAGGAAATGTGAGCAAGGACCTTTGTAATTATACCACAATGTTACAGCAACTTATCAAAATTTGCTGGATGCAGACAAAGCAGTGTTTAGAGAAAAATTTGTAGCCTCCCATGGGAAAAAAAAATCCAAAATCAATTACCTAAGATTGTACCTTAGACAAAGAAAGTGAACAGAAGAAAGAAATAATAAAAATTATAACAGAAATCAATGAACTTGAAAGCAGAAAATCAATATAGAAAAAAAATGTAAATCAACAAAATCCAAAGCTGGTTCTTTGAAAAGATGAATAAAAGTCTAGGCTGCTAGACAAGATAACTAAGAACAGAGAGAGGATATATTACTTTCAGAAATGAATCAGGTGATATCTATCTAGATCACAGAGACACTAAACAAAAGGATGAGGTTATAATACCATGAACAACGCTGTGGTCCTAAACTTGGTGACCAAGATGAATTATAGCAATTCCTAGAAAGACACAATCAGGAAGACTCATAAAAGAAACAGAAAAACTAGTAGAAATTTAATCAATAATTCATAACCTCTCAAACAAAAAACTAAGATTTATATGAGTACATTGGTCAATTCTATTCCAAATATTTTTAAGGAAAACTGCACCAATTTTCTAAACTCTTCCTGAAGACAGAAGCAGAGAGGATGTTTCCTCAGCCATTTGATGGGGCCAGAAATACCTTCTGCAAACAAGGTTAGAAATATTATGAGCAAAGAAATGTGCAAATCTAACAACTATTGATTTCTCATTCAAACTACGAAAAATTATACCAGAAAGAAAATTAGGTCTACAGAAATAAATGGAGACCATAGCAGGGCAAAAATGTAAACGAGAGTGCGCCATAACAACAGTTACAAAATGACCATTAATTACCTGAAAGGAATGTCAACATAGATAATGACCAATGAAATGCAAATTAAAATTGCTAGAACACATTCCTTTTTACACACAGGATTTTAAAAGACTAGCAATGTCTAGTGTCCCTAATGATGTAGAGCAAGCAAGACTTCCATATGTGGCTGCAGAAGATGGAAAATTATACAATTACTTTCTGAAACAGTATAGCAAGTTTGTTTGCTTGCTTGCTTGTTTGTTTGTTTATGAAACTTAGATCTCTTTTTCCCATATAGGGAAACAAGCCTAGTTCTACTTATGCAAAAGAAATGAAAATTTACTTCCACAAAAAATGATTACAAAATTATCCATATTAATTTTATTCATGCTAGTCATGAACTACAACCTAAACACCAATTCTACGAGCAAATAGAACACATCGCTTGAAATTTATACAATAAAATATTCTCAGTGATGAGACAAATTATTAATAAATCCAACAATATAAATAAATGTAAAAAATCTTAGCCTGACTTGAAGAAAATAGACACAAGAAGAAACTCACTGTATGATTTAACTACATGAAAAATGTGGAACAGAGAATAACAGAAATCAGAAAAGTGATAAATACTTGTCATGAGTGGGCGTGGGTTGATTGTGGCAGGGTATGTGGGAACTTTCTCAGCTGATTGACACATTATTATCATGATTATGATGATTGACACACAAGTAAATGCATTTTCAAAAATTTTCAAGCTGACCACTTAAGATAGCTTCATTTCATTTAATAGGAATTGTATTTCAATGAAGTTGATTAAAACATTTCCAGGTACAAAAAGTGAAAATGATGTCAGTGACAACTATAGTTTAAAAAGAAAACATTAAAGTAAAGGGCTAAAAATATGATCAATCATACTGGAGTAAAGATACAGCTGGGGACTGAGTACTAAGGTCAGGGTAAGCAGAGATCTGGAAAAGTTTAGGAAGCTACCCAAGGAGCTGGCTGGGAGGGAGAAGGAGCTGGTCTCCTTCAACCAAAGAAAAGACAGAGCCAAGTCTGCATTTGGACGTGCCTGATGCACTTAGCAAATTCCCTGGAAGCCACCAGGGCTCCGTAACATTGTAAACACATGGGACAGCAGGAAGAAAAGTGTGCATGGATAGGAGATGGGAGTTGTACCGCTAAAGACTTCGGCTTCTACTAGAGTTAAATATACAGCCCGTGGAAGATTTACAAAAGAGCAACATCCTCACACTTAAATTTTACAATGATTAATCTGGCTGCTGGCTTGAGATTAAATTGCACCAATCAGGGGTAGAGAAGTACCCCAGAGGTAGAGCACTTGCCCAGCATGCAGAAGACCCAGGGATCCATCCCTAGAATCAATCAATCAATCAATCCAATTTTTAACATTCCACAGATCAAAGGCATGGATGTTTCAGTTGGAAGGGAGATGAAGAGTGGCTTTGATGACAGTGGTGGCAATGGAAGCATATGAACGTTAATTGGATCGTGGATCTGTTTTGAAAGATCTCTTGGCAGGATTGCTTGATGTATTACATGTGAAATGTGGGGGAAACAAGAGGAGTTAAAATGACTTCCAGGTATTTTAAGCAACTGGGAAGACAGGTCTGGTATCAACTGAGATGAGAAAGACTAACTATAGAGCAGAAGTTGAAGAGAAGATCAGGGATTCTGAGTCACACACGCTGAATTTGTAAGTTCTGTTACCACCTGCCTGCCCTAAGCAGAAATCTGAACAATGTCCCTGGTGTCTCTCCTAACCAAACTGTTGCCTACACCCTGCTATTTCCCCCCATTCACAGCACAGGAGAAAGTTCCAATTCTCATCAGTTTGATTCTAAAGTTCTTTCTGCCTCCATATCACCTGGACAGTAAATAATGGAATATATTTGAAATAACATTTAAGGAATATTTAATTCAATGCTTAAATCTTCTAAATAGTATCAAAATTGAATTTTTATTTTTGATGATTTTTAGTGCAGAAAACTAACTTTTCTTGCAAAGACTCCTTCCAACTTTTTTTTTTTTTACTATTTGAAATGTGTTTCTGCTGAGAGAAAATCAAAAGTTGATACTTTGGCATTTTAGGCGGAGTAACTCAAAAGATCTCAGACTGGCTAATCATTTAAAAGCAATCATTTGTTAAATATTTACCTACTAACTTTGTAAATTCATGCGTCTGTAGCTAAATTGTATTTGTAACTATAACTGAGCAGTGAAATGAATGACTAAATAAAAGTTTTGAGAGCTTCCCACGTAGGTTATGAAATGAAAGGCAAGGTATGAAGATAAGCTCAAACCAGATTCTGAATTTTGCCTTCTTCCACCACTAAAGCATTTCCCACTCTTCCTGTCTTACATGCCCTTAAAAGTCCTTCACTCAACCACAGGAACTTCTGCCATAAACAATATATTGGCTCAAAAACCCTACATCTGTATTTCTCCCTACTCTTTAAGAAATGGTCCATGTATTTCCCAGGAGGATCACAACACTGGAATAATAGCTATGACCAAGTCCCTCTGTATCAATGCAACTCCAACCAATCTGGGTGTGGGTGCATGTGTGTTTATACATAAATATACATACAGTGTATTGATATGTTAGACATACAGATCTAATAAAGAAAAAGATACCTTAATCCATTTATACATATTGGGTATTGGCAATATTGTAAACCAGAAGCTTGGCTCATATGACTGATGACTTGACGAGAGTCCCTTGGTATACAGTCTGCTTTCTACTCTAAAATTTGCTTTAATTATCAATTAATTATTAATTATGAATGCATTCCATATACACAAACTCCCACCTTGTCTCTGTTCTCACAGTGCAACTTCTCACAGCAGGAATTTTGGAGTCAAATATTTCCTGTTCTGTCCTGTTTCACTCAGCCCCAAGGAACCACCCGAATTAACTAAGCAGCTCATTTCCCACCAACGCTGACAAAGATGTCTGTCACTGAGAGATGCTTCAGCCACCCAGGTGGGAAATACTGCTACAGACCAGACAGCTGCTCTCAATGCCAGAACAAACAGGTGTGGGTTTTATTAATGCAACTGAAGTGAAATAAATAAGGCAAAATAGAGCTCTTGTTACAAACTCAGAGTTCCTAGAGTAAAATGCAGTGAAGACAAGCTCAGTATAAATAGCAGAGTCCCCTTTCCTGATCTGGCTCAAAGTCGTAGCCTTGACCACCATATTTCTTGGGCTCACAGCCAAATCTCCCATGGCAACTTTGTATCAGAGTAGTAGTTTTATTGACAGAGGATTCCCTTCTGAGGGCAAGTCTCTTGGAGACAAAGAGATACGAATTTGTAAAACCTAATCCCTATTTTGGGATACAGAGATGATGTAAATTTTTAAAAAATATTCCATAACATTTTTTACAGCATAGTTTATCAAATGATGGAGTCTTTATCTTCACCATTTGAATTTCAAGGTGGCCTTGTATCATGTGTAAGCTAATAGGTTGTTAACAAGTATGAGGCCAAGTAGAAGATTGAATAGTTCTTGTGCATTGGGACTTAACTATGTCATGTGAAAAAGCTTGAGTAAATCTTCTGGAGAAATGTAATTCATTTACCCAAGCCAGAAGTCAAACAAGAGTAAGGCCATGAAGTATCAATCAATTCACATCATTGAGATGTAGTCACACAAGTGAGCACAGCCAAGACAAACAGAACTTTTCCACTAAGCCCGATGCACGTTACTTATGCACTGTGTCAGGGACTAACAAATTATCCTTGATGTGTTTGTTACCCAGCAAGGCTTGACTGATGCAGACTACACAGCTGGCTCAGAGCTGCAGAGATTAAAGAGAGGAGGACCATGTTCTGCTGAGATCTGAGTCGTACCGCAGATCCCATTTCTTGGCAGAGCAATAACCTGATTCCTTTGTCCCACACATGACTTCAGAATGAGCAATTTCTTATCTCAGGGTTTATTCCTATGGAAATCTAACTTTCCATGAGGTCTCCTGGAAATGTTGATAATTTGCAGAAATGATATAATACATGGCGTCAGCATGTATATATGATAGAGCTCGGCCAAGTAGTTCTTGTTTGTTTAAATAATTGTTTTTTCTGGTTTTATTTTACTTTAATTTTACCTGATGGATAATAGAGCTTAAAACTTACCACGTAATGGCTGAAATTTTTGGAGAAGACAATGCTTCTAGTACTTGAAATTTACTGTTGGGTGAGTCACATCTAGAAGCATCCAATGCCGAGGACATATCCATTTAAAAACTCAAATAGAGGGCTGCGATGTAGCTCAGTGGGACCGCACCTGCCTGGCAAGCGCAAGATCCTGAGTGTGATCCCCTGGTACCTAAATAAATAAATAAATAAATAAATAAATAAACAAATGCACTCAAATATACAGAACTTCTTTCCTACTCAGGTGGCTCAGAATAAATAATCTACTAAATTTTTATCATATTTCTATTTTTAAATACCTTGCTGGGACATTTTAAAAATGGAGATGCTTGATTCCTAGTGGTCTTCAAATTTCTCTTAGAGACTTTGTAAAAAAGCCAAATATATTCTTGGAAATCTTAATTACTGTAAAAATACTCCTTTGTATGCTATTGAAAAGACACAATGCTATCAAAGAGAATCATCTTTCATGGTGACTGAATATAGGCATTACAAATCCCAAAGTTTCTACTTTCTACATACAGAACCATGATTAACTTAGCTTAGCCTTCCATAAATCTGAGGTTTTTCTTTTGTAGAGGGTGGATGAACACCTCTTTCTCAGAGTTCTTGGTAGAGAGTGTAACTTTTCTTTTAAAAGAAATGCAGTTGTCCCCTCACTTTTCAACACTCTGTTATCTGGTGCCTTGGAGAAAAACCTACTTCCTCTTCTGCTGGACAGAATTTCCATTATTCATTCATTCATTTAGTCCTTCAGAGTATCTATGGAATGACTCATTTTAGGCAGTGAACACTGCAGAGACGCTAAGTATAAGTATGTTTTTATTTAAGCAGGGTATAGACATACAAGGAAAAAACTTGTAAGTGTGTGATCCAATAAAGAAGTTATGCATCGGGTATTACCAAAAGCACCCAGGAGGAAACACAATCTAGACCAGAGATAAGGCAGTCCAGGCAGAGGAGTCAGAGTAGCAAAGTTGATTTCTCTACTTCAGCCACTGCAATCTGTATCTGACAAGCAAGATCTCCTTTAACTGGGGAGGAAGATATTACTGTTTTAATTTACCAATGAGGGAGCTGGAGTTTCATAAATAAGTAAATATTGTCACTGAACTAGTGAACCAGGATTTGAAACCAGGTCCTTTAACTCCAGAGTCCGAACACCAGTCCAAGGAAACACCGCTCCCTGTATGTGGATTGTAATTATCCACAATTGCCAAGGTCATGTGGAATTTGACAGTGCCCTCTAAGCAGGGGGACTGTCATGCCGCAATCTGCCTTACTGTCTTAATTTCTCACTCCACTGTTAATATGTTATTAAGCCGATCAGATCTCATATTGATAGCTTATCCAAGAATATGTGCTCCTCATTACAACTGCAATACTCTCATTGTGCACCTGCCACCTGGTGTTTCAGTTGCTCTGTCTCATGTGTGCCAACTGAGTGTAGATCTAAAGGGAAGGAAGATTTCTGCTTTTCATTTACAAAACCTGAATAGCAATCCCCATATATTTCAGGTGCCTTATAAATATAAATTAAGTGAATAAAGAAATCTATAACAGTAGTCCTAACTTCTTCTGTCCAACTATGAAATGAATTGTGTGAGAAGTAAAACAATCAGGAATTTATTTCAGGATGGTCCTTACCTAATTCCTATGCACCGAACACAGAAAATAGCAATTAGAAGAAGTGATTTAAATGACTAAATTAAACTCTGATATGGTATATTAAAAGTAAAATACAAAGGAGAAATCTAAACTATTTCCTGTATTAAACATCAACACAATCCGGACAGACCTAATCAACATCCCTGGCGTGTCAGCAGTCACAAGAGGAGAACTGCTTGAGTCATTTACTTTAGTCAACACTTCAATAGGAAACTGACTCCTTAAAATGTACCCCTTCAATTTTCTATTTGCATAATTAAAGCTATGGAAGAAGCTCATTTGCACAGTTTGTTTTCCCAAGGTAAGTAGTCACCGTGACAATGGTTATTGTTTGAGGATGATCAGGATATTATTGTGAGTATTATTCAGTGCAAAATGATCACAGTGTGATCCTACTCAGTAAGTCAGTGTATCTGAAGAAAAAGGTAAAAACAGGATATAACAATTCTGAGCTCTTCTTAAATGAGATTGTCTAAATTCCATTTTGGAAAGATGGAACTATTTCTTTTCTTCAGAAGGCAGGGTATTACTAATTTATTCAAATGTCACGAAACACCCGCTTAGATCAGGTGACATCAGGCTCTGCTCCCTATGCAAAGACAATATCTTCTGTTCATAATTACCTGCGGTGACAGTGTCACGAAAAGAACATTGTAACAGAAACTGCATCACCAAGAAAAATTCACCCCTACACAATTTTGCTTACAGAATTAGAAATGTGTTTCATTTTGTACAGCTAAACAATACCATATATATGGTAACAGGCTTTAAAACAACAATCACCACCACCAGGGGTGGCATTTGGAACTTCCTTTTAATAATTGACCTCTTTACAGTTTAAAGGATGATATGTAGAGGCTTAAATTGAGATTTTCTGCTCTAAATTTGAAGAACAACTTCTTAATGTAAGTGACCAAAATATCTCTCATACAGCAATCACCACAGATTCTAGGTGCCTCATAAATATAAATTAAATGACAAACACTAATTATGTCTTCTCTTGACAATGAGCAAGTGTATGGTTATGCAAGATTTCAACTTGCAAAAGGAAATATAGTTATAGAAAATAATTGTGGTAATTCTAAAACTTGGCTGCCTCTTGTCTCAGTGGGGTTTGTTATTCAGCATGTTTCTTCAGAACATTCTTAAAAGTTGTTTAAAAGAATTGTACTAAGGAGGATAAAACTATAAAAGAAAAAGATATTTTAAAATGTTGATTTGATCAGCTGGGAAAACATTTTGGGATAAACTACAACATGGAATCTTATCAATGCCTAAATGAACAAAATCTCTGAATTTTTCTGGATATTTACAACGTTGTACCAAAAATAAATAAATAAATAAAGACAAACAACCAGACATTCTCATGATCTTGCTATTTTAGGTCTTTTGATTTATGTGAACTATGTGAGGTAGTAGAAGATTTTACATCAGAGGTTCATGGTGGACTTTATGTCATATTCTTGCATCCATTCATGTTGTAACCCTTTGTCACGCATTTGGGAAGCTAAGTGGTCAACAGACAGCCAAGCAGATTTCTCTTTCCTGCTAATGGGGCCATTACTTCCTGAAAAGGAGGAGCTACAATGTACCTATCAGTAAGGGCCCACGCTCTAGCTAGGCTATCCTGAATGCGTTCTTGCATTGATGGGAAAATTTTATCCTAAGAAATAAAAAATAGTGTTTGCAACATTTTCATAATTCACTTTTCCCTTTTCCCCATGTAGCCAGGGTTCTAACTACCAGGAAAGCAGGGAGCAAAAGGAAGAGGGGCAAAAGTGGAGTGCAGGGAAGGAAACCTAAAAATTTAATCTTCCGCAACCTGAAATTCTCCTGAGAGCTTTATTTTGGTACGGACTGCACTGTGTGTGATGTGACACAGTTGGCATCTTTATTCCCTTTCTGAAGATGAGGTGATGTTTTATATAGTTGTGTATCATGATTTACCAAAAGTGGAGTCAGAGATCTAAAAAGAAAATGTCTCAAGTGAAAAATTACAGCTACTATCAAGTCTACGGGGGCCTTATTTTTAGGAATAAGAATTTCTTCACAAGCTTTCGGATGACAAATGACTCATCACACATATACTACATATTCTGCAAATCTTTCTAGAAACTACTGGATAATTAGAAACCCTTATTAAAATATTTAAAATAATTGCATATGATTATGAAATTACTTCATGAGGCACAGAGTAAAATCATAAAACTCCTGCATGAGTCATTCATTCCTAGGCCCTGATATTTTTTCTTTTTAGGAAAATGATTCTTCTTCACTGATTACAAGTTTTGATTAAGTTGAATGAATAAAGAATGTGCACTTTGTCTACTGACTCTACCAAGGATTGACTTCTTCTGGAAGAGAAACAAGACTGGACACAAAAGCACACAGATTTCATCCTACTGTTGAAGAACAACCAAATGAGAAGGTTTTGGTGGAATAGCTCCAAAAAATTATAGATAGATGCATACTTCGCCCTACCCTGCAGTGCATGAGATATTTATCAAATGTGCCCACAGTATAATGCAGCTAATTTTATTCCAAATTCTTAGAGTCACTTATCCAAATGAAGTCTTGCCTTTCAAAGCATCCTTCTTGGTCAGCTCCCCACTGAGTCATGATGCCATCCTTAGTATTCCCTGAGGAGGAGGAGAATGAGAAGGAACAGCAGAGGAAGGAAAAAATTGGAAAGAAGGAGGGAGACTGGAGACTTAAAGAAAGAACCTATTATTCTTTATTAAGAACCTAGTATGTGCCAGACTCTACCTGGCGTTACAACACAAGGTGCAACTTCATGTGCCTTGTCTTACACATGTTGACACTGAGCAGCGGTTAGGAACTTCCCTAAGATCGGGTATAGCTGTCAGTTACTCACTGTGTAACAGAAGTTTACCCCCACATTTAGTGGCTCAACATCACAGTCACTTTACTTGCTCACTGTTTCCTGAATTGGCAATTGGGGACATGTTCAGCTTGACTGGCCTTGTGTTGGTCTCCTCTGAGGTCACCCTTCTGGTTACAGTCATCAGGGGACTTATGGCTTCACTGCCATGTTGGTTTGGGGCATGACCATTGGCCTGGCCCCATGTGTCCAGCAGGAGACATAGTGGTCACATTCCCAAAAAGCAAGCTTCCAGGGGCTAAAGCTTTTTCAGACACTGTTTGTGTTGTTTCTGATGTCCCATTTTCCACTAGCCAGCGAGATTCACAAGTATAAGACTAGAAGAAGTGTCAGAGGCCACATCCTATGTGGATACAAAGAGGTCATTAGAGTCTGATTTTGCTGGCGTGACAGTATCTGCATAAGTATCAAGTATTTAAAGAGTAGCTAGACCAAGATTCACATTCAGTTCTTCCTGGTAACAACTCTTGGATTCTTCACTATGCCATGTGTAAGGATTCCACTTTTCAATGCATGCCACAAAGAATGAATAAAAAATAAATAAAATAAAAAATAAATAACGACACAAATAAAAAATGACAGCTACATGTGGGTTAGCAGTTGTAGAACTCCATCTTACTAAAAATGTGTTTTCTAAAAAAATTTTTTAATATTCCTTGCATTAGCTTTTGCTATGGTAACCAACAACTCCAGTATCTCAGTGGAATTCAGTTATTGCAGTTCTCAGACTGTTCCTGACCATAGAAATTCTGAGGGATCAATTTACATCTTTAAGAGTCAGGATCTCTTTCAGCCCATTTGGGCGACACTATTTTCTAAACTCACCCTCTTTTGAGGGCGACCATTTCTTTGTATTCATCTGCTTTACCAGGAAGGTAAATCAACAATTCTCCTGAGGTCATTTCTCACTCTTTAGATTTGTGCTAATATAGCAGCCACCAGTCAGAAGGGGAGACTGGGGATCTGCAATATGATGTGTGCAAATTAGGAAGTGCTGTAAGTGTAAAATGATGTGGAAAATTCACTGCAAAAACTTCTCATTGATATTTTGTCTTGATTATATGTGAAAATCATAATATTACATAAATATGGGGTTAAAATATATGAAAATTAGTAAATTTATTGAATTAGTGTCATCTGTTTCTTTTCAAGATGCAGTTAGTTGTAGATGTCATCTGCCATGGCTTGCAGCTTACATCTTTTCTGAGCCTTTTGCTTTTGTCCAACTGGAAGCGTTCTGTGGATCCATCTCAGTCTAACCAAAGTCATCACAGAGGGTCTAACAGCCACGCCCTTGGTGGGTCTTTGCCCTAGTTCTGTCATAGCTGGCTGACTGAAGGTGAAAAGCTGTTACGTCTTTCAATCTGCTGCTCCCCAAATACTGGAATCATCTCTTTTCTATTTCTCAGTCCTTGGAGACAGGCTAATTCTTCCCCCAGCTCATTCTTTACTGTAATATCTAACCAAATTTAGCTAATAATAACCAACTCATGCTATCAAAATTCTGCTCACTATCTCTTTGCCTGGAGTCACAAGTTTATTAGACGCATTTTCATATTTGCAGGCAGTCATTTTACCAAATTTTTTTTTTCATAGCATGAAACACGTCATTATTTTTCCTGTCTCTTGTATTAGTTTACTTGCATTTGACTCTCTGCTCTACTCCTGTATTTTAAAATTCTTTTTTGGCATCATGATGCCTCTGACACCATTTACATTACTGGACAGACATTCTGCCCTAGGGATGGCAAACCTTTCAGAGCTTTCAATGACAAACAGCCCCCTGTGGCACCCGTGCCATCAGTTCACCAGCACTGTTCTCTAGTAATGAATAACTCCAGTGTATTATTGGTTTATAACAAAATGTCAATTTTTCATTCATGTATCTTAATTTCTCATTCATGCAGTGGTTTGATTGTGACTCTCATATACAACTTAGGCACAACTGCACTCAACTGGGTTCTGTGTATTTGGATGAAGGGATTGGACTGTGTGAAAACACTGTCTATTATGACAGAGGGCAGTAAATAAAGACCACAAACCCAAACTATAAAGCCACACTTTGGGCTTTGGCTTAGGTGTGTCAAATGTCATTCATGTTTACTTTTCATTAGCCAAGCCATGTGATACGACCAAACTCAAAACCAAAGTAGAAAGGGAAGCAAGGGAGTGGAAAGGAGGAAAGAAATCATCATGGACTGGTAATTCGGTCTTCCACATCACTCTCAGAATTATCTCCAAAGCCAATTTTTATGCGGCGGAAGAAAATCAATATCCCTGTTTTCCTTCAAACATTCACACCTAAACCAGTCTTCCCTGACCTACATAATCTTGTCATCCATCCGACATGAGTCCAGAAAAATTTTTCACACAAAAATAAAATAGAAAATGGAAATCAGCTGCAAAAGACAATATTTCAAAGTGTGGCATCGACTGCGAGGCCAAGGCCCACACCAGTGTATCAGAGCTAAAGGAAAGAATTGGACTTTCCTTGCAATTAAGTTAACTCTGTTACAATATTCACTGTTTTGTCTTTTACTGGCATGTTGTCTCACAAAACTCCAGACTAATTTTATCTTTCTGGCCAGCCTCTAACACGTCCAATTAACACAGAAACTTCATTTGCCAGTTTATTCCTTTCTTTTTGACATTCATCTGTTAACAAAATGAATTATCCTAATTTGAACTCTATCTAAAAATTCAAGTTAATAATCTCAAAATAAGACCATTGCCCTTCTTTGAGAATAATCAGTATTCTTTTTTTCCTCTTCATTGTGTTCGTAGAAGACCATGATACAATATTTTTCCTAGAAATGACTATAATACTTCAGTCCTCTGAAGACTTCATGAATTTTTAACTTCACAAATTCCAACTTAAAATATTAAAGTATCAGCGTTATATTTTATACATTGTCACGTAGAATTCACACAAATTACTCAAATTTCCATTAAATGACTGAAGATTTAAAAGAAAACTATTTTGATCAATTTTAAACTTGTGGATATCAAACTTAGATTAAAAATTGAAATCTTTAAAAAATCAAGTTTTTTATACTAAAGAAACCTAAATCCCTCTAGCCTACCAAGCTCTTGCTTAGTGCTAAGCATTCTCTAAAGCACTTAGATGAATTCATGCATGTAATTCTTATAAAATATAAACTCCAAATATTCTGTTAGATTGGAAAGTTCACATCTAATAAAGAATGAAGTGGAAACTGCTAGAAAGAGGAAAGCACAGGATGAGTAACAGGCTTTCATCAGCAGACCCTCTTCTGTTAATTGATTACCATGTATCGAGCTTTTCTTTATGCCTCTTCCTTGCTGTGAGGCACAAGGTTCACACTGAGATGCAGGGATGCCATCCACCCTTTATCCAGTTCCTCTACTGAGTACCTCGTTAATGTAGCACACTTTCATACCTAACTGAATACATGGTGGCACTTTGCTCCTTACTTCTCTGGCTGATACACCCCGCCTTGATTTTAGGAACCTGTGGAAATATTTTCAACTCTGGTGGTCTAAGACACCTCCATCATCCCTCACAATTATTCACGATTTTCAACTATTTTCAGAATATCCCTCTGAATAAACTGTTAGAATAATGTCAGCAAATAAAAATTCAGGTCAATTTCAGATTACAAAGAATGCTACAGTAAATAGATTTTAAATATTGATTTTTTTTTTCAAATACAGAGTATTTCTTTTTCATGTAACAGCCCGTTTGTCATACAGAATATTGATGTTTGAGTTGAGAACTGGGACATGTATATAACATATATCAATCATTTTCAATCCTTTTAACCCTCTTTTATTCCCACTCCCCTTGATTTCTTTCCCTACTTCCAAGAGTCTACCTTCGAATTTCAGATCAGCTCAACTTTAATGTGTGCATTTATTTATTTATATTTTAGGTTTCTCATATATGACAAAACATGAAATACTTAACTTTCTGAGTCTGGTTTATTTCACTTAACATGATGTTCTCTAGTTCCATCTGTTTTCCCACAATGACATGATTTCCTTCTTCTTTACAACCAAATAGTATTCCACAGTGTATAAGTGCTACATTTTTATATACTACATGTTTTATCCGTTCCTATTTTGGGGTATGAGGCTGTTCCTACCACAGAGTTGTTGTGAATTGCTCCACTATAGATGTGAATATGCATATCTCTGTAACATGCTGTTTTGCTTCTTTCCAGACTATACCAGGGAGTAGTATAACTGGATCAAATGATATTTCTGTGTTTAGTTTGTTGAGGGATCTCCATGCCGATTTCCACAGTTGTTATAACAATTTACATTCCCATCAACAGTGCACAAGTGTTCCTTTTTTTCCCATACCCTCATCAGCATTTACTGTTTTTGTATTCTTAATGACAGCCATTCTGACTGGGGTAGGATGAGATCTCAATGGAGTTTTGATTTCTGTTTGCCTCGTGGCTAAAGATGCTGAACATTTTTACATGTAGTTATTGGCCATTTGTACTCTTCTTTTGCGAGCCATCTATTCAGGTTTTTTCCCCATTTTGTAGTTGGGTTATTTTCTTTTATAAGAGTTCTTATTATATTAATCATCCAACCCAAAAGTAACTAGCAAAGATTTTTACTCATGCTGTAGATCATTTCTTCACACTGTTGTTTCCTTTGCTGTGCAGAAGCTTTTATTTGGTAGAATCCCATTGTTTGGTTCTTGTTAGTATTTCCTGTGCTGTTGGAGTTCAATTTAAGAAGTATTTGCCTGTGCCTGTATCCTCAAGTGTTGCCTCTATGTTACCTTCCACCAATTCCTAAGCTTTTGTTTTATGTCTAGGTCTTGATCAATTTTTTGTTGTTGTTGTTTTTGGTACCAGGGTTTGAACTCAGGACCTTCTGTTTGCAAGGCAGTTGGCAGCACCACTGAGCTAAATCACCACCCCTGGTCTTGATCAATTTCGATCTGATTTTGTACAAGGTGAAATGAGGGTCTAGTTTACATCTCCCGCATGTGGATATCCAGTTTTCCCAACACCATTTCTTTAAAGAGACTATCTTTTCTCCAGCATATATTTTTGGTTCCTAAGTAAAAAATCAGACAGCTGTAGGTGCATTAGCTTGTTTCCGTGTCTTCTGTTCTACTCCATTGATCAATGTGTGTGTGTTTTTTCATGCCAATACTGAGTTGTTTTTGTAACTTTGGCTTGGTAGCACAATTGGAAATCTCGTATAGTGATGCCCCCAGCATTGGTCTTCATGCTCAGAATTGCATTGGCTATAGAACAAAGTGTTTCTGGATGAAATCTTTGTTGTTTGTTTTTTCTGAATCACGGAAAGACCAGAGAGGCTCTTCCCCATTCCTTGCTGAATTATTACCTTAATATTTTTGTATTTTTTCTGTAATTGTGAATAAGTTCCTCTGCAACTCCCCCAAAAGAAAATAAGCATTATTGTTAGATTTTTTTTATGGTTTACTTACATTTTATCATCTTAGCTCTTTTGCTTCAAATATTTAAAAATAATTCATATCCAGTTTAATGTTCTATTAGCAAATTATGAAGATTATAGTAGCTGTTCAAATCATGGAAGCATCACTTTTGCATAGATTGCTTTCTGGACTTGTTGAATGAGCTATTCCAAGGGATTTAATTTTTTGTGTGGCCTTCAATATGTGTACAAAGAGTAGTTATAGGCAGCCTCTGGCACCACTTCTATCAATTTGGGGAAAACCATCTAGAGAATAAAAAAAAGTCTAGAAAATAATAAAAGAGAATCTGAGAAAGAATGAAAATCATCTAGTTAGGGCAGTGACATAATTAATCATTCAAAGCAGTACATTTGTGAAGGTAATGAAAGACATTATTAAAAATTGTACAGCCAGCATAAATAAGGCTGTTCCAAGTAAACCAGAAAGGGGTGGTTATGCCCACTGGCTCGGTATCTGTGGACTTTTTTTTTTTTGGTACTGGGGACAGAACTTGGGTCCTTGCACTTGCACAGCAGGAAGCAAAACCACTGAGCTAAATCCCCAACCCTATTTGTGGACTTTGGACTTCTCAGTCGAGTCACTATGGAGTCCCTTCATAGGGATGGTGATCTGTCCAGAACTTAAATGGGCCTTGCAGCGTGGGTCTGTGACTTTCCCATGCTGCTCCTGGGCCTGTTTTCCCTTAGGTCTGGTTCCGGTTGTCCTACCACAGCACTTCAGATTCCGGGTCACTTGGCTTCCAACCAAGACTCACAGAGACACAGGCAGCAGAAGGGGGGACAGGAAAAGGGGCTCCGCTCTATTTCTACTCCTTTTTCTCAGCCTCAGATGGCAACTCCGGCAGGGTGGCATCTATGCAAGTTCTCTCTTCCTGCCAGAAAGGAAGGCCCAGCTTTCCTAATTGTCCACAGCAAGATTGGTGCAATTACTTTACAGTTCTGCTGTCCACACAGAACAGTGTTGTCTGGGAACAGAAGCTTTATTTCTTTCAAGTGACAGAAAAACAACTGTCTTCATTGGGAGGTTTTTATGTACTTTACCATAAATAATATAAATGCTTTCTAGAGAGAATACAAAACACAAATAAGCAAAATGGAAGGGCATAGAATATATGCTTTTCGAGATGTTTCTATTAGTATTAAAGCATCAGTTTATCTAAAGAGAGATCACCTATCATTTTTCGTATCTGGAAATTATTCCTTTGAAGAACTATAAATATTCAATTATTTACTTAATATGCTTTCTTGGAATATTTAAGACTCTCCACTTTTCCCTATCAGAGACAATGCTATGGTAAATATATGTTGCAATTAAATTGCTGATTATACACTTGTGAAATTGAAGATGATGAACTCCTTATCATGCATGTTCTGATTCAAAAGTTACATGAGTTTTTTAGACTTTTCATTCACATTGCTAATTACTCTGTCCCAAATTTAGGGGCATTTTTATTGTCACTATCAGTAAATGCAAATGTTTTTATCCTCCCTTCTCAGCGACACTCTGTTTTACCACTCTGCCATTTTGTTGATTTAAAACGTCCAAAAGTGATTTTCGTTGCCTTTCACTACTGCAATTACTTTGTTTTAAATGTTTCGGTTTGCTAGAAGTTTGGTAATTTGTCTATAAATGTCCTCAGACCACATTCTTCATTAAGATATTGAGGTTGCTTATGGTTTCCTTTTATAGTATGACAGGTAATTATATGACTGGTTGGCATATTTCTTAGATTTATCTTTTTCTCAGTTTGCCATTTGTCATTCAAGTATAGTTTAAGTGTTTTATGACAGATTTTTTTTTTATTTTTAGAAGACTAGCTAATGACAACTTCCGTAAGCTAATGTCAACAGTTCTACTTGCCATCTGCGTAAGCTTGGGCAAGTGACCCTTTTGGGTACTAATTATCTCATCTGCAAATTCAAGAAAATAATAACACCTATCTCACTGAGTCATCACTGTTGGGATTTAGGGGACACAATACCTGAAAATTAGATCCAATAGGTAAATGTTATTAAAGACTGGCACATAAGAATACCTCAATCTTTTTGAATATGGTACCTTCTAGCTCATAGTTTCCTCTTTTAAATGTTATCTCCATAGTCTAGAGTAATTTCCTGCACATAACTAATTCCCTTCTTTCTAATATTACATGCAATTATTCATTCCATTGTGGGGTATGATTAAGTTTTTTCACTGTTAATATCTTCCTTGTTTGTTCTCTACTTTAAGAGCTTATTTTACTTCTCTTATTCTTGCTTGTTGTACTGAATTTTCTTGAGGCTATGAAAATATGAAAATATTCTACAATATTCTACAATAGACTCTTTTCAAAGGCAGCCACTGCTTTAAGGGTTTTAAGGGTAACGTTCTAGTGCCTTTACTAGTGTCTTCTACTATAATATTTTCTCCCTCTGCCTCAGAGATTTAATTGCTTTATTTTCTTTTTTTATACTTAAACTTGGAGAAAGTCAGTTTTGCCCAGACAAAAACGTATATTTCCCCTTTGGATTGCTCTTGTCTCTCTTTCCTGTGTCTTTACATGTTGTTCACATTCTGTTTGGAATTGGACAGTTCTCTTTCTGGAGTCTGGTCTTATACTACCCAGGTCCATTTAGAATTCTCCATATTTATTACCCAGAGCTCTGAGGTTATAAAGTATTGGAAAAGTTCAGAATCTCTCGGCACACCACTGGCAAGGTTCCCTTCATCTATGTCTCCATAAGCACTGCAATCTTGGAGACTTCGCCCACTTGCACACAACATGCCACTCCTCAAATGCGTCCCACTTTCTCAGACCTTACTGTGGGCTTTCCCCCTAGTTGCGCCTCTGAAGTTTCTTGATTTGGACTCAGAATTTTGACAAATGAAGAGAAAAGGAAGCAAAAGGGTGTTCGCACAGTACAATGGGTGCCTTACGTGTTACTCCCTCTTACTCCTCAGACCATGAGACTCTGCTATTCTGAGTTAGCACATAGAAAGTAGAAGATGGGTAGAGGTTTGTGTCATGTTTTTTCCTTTCTCTTCTGTATCTGAAATTAAGAATTTAATATGTTGTAGAACGATGGGTACTTTATGGGTGGGAAGAGTCCTTCAAGTATCTGCAAGGAAAGGAAAAAGAGAAAGGATAACCTTTCCTGGGAACTGACTGTAAACAGCCTTGGCGGCTGGCTGCTTTGTTTGTATGCATAGTGTTGGTGGTGTGGAATTGTTTTAGGGGGAAGAGATGTAACTCCCAAACCTGTTGGTATCAGAAACATGAGTTCATGTTCTCTAAAATCAAAGAATGAATTCTAGAAACAACGGAGGTTAAGAGTAGAAAAACTTTATTGAGAGAAAGAAAGTTTCTAAGAGAGACAGAAGAGGGATCAGAAAGTGGGTTAACTGCTCACCCAGCTTCTGAAAGGTGTTTTATGGGACAAAGCAATGAGGTGAGGTGGGTTCAAGGTGGGACAAAACTGTACTCAACTAGTGAGATTACAAGTATAGTCCCTTAGGTAATACTGATTAAATGGGGATCCAATGGGGCAACAAGTCACATAGCAAGCACGCAGGAATGAGCAAGGATTTTTGGTGGAAAGGGTTGGAACAGGGATCTTTCCTGGAAGATCTTGGTCCCCCACCCAGGTGACTGATAACTATTTAGAATATCACTGCTATTTATCCTACATGGGTGTGGTAGTTTCTCTTTTACAATGCTGGCCTTCAGTGAATGTGTTTTCATTGTCTTCCATGTCAGCTCCTTGACTGTCCTCCAGGTTGGCTCCTCCTGGGCTGGCCCTGTCTAACTGCCTACAAGGTATCTAATTAAGTTACCTATCTTCAATAGAATCAGGGGAGGTATTCACAGAGTGAATATTATAACTAGATCAAAATTTTACAATGATTACCCTGTTGGAACTGTGGTAGATAGGTCTGAGAAAAGCAGACTCCAGGTAAGGAGGTTAAATTTAGAAGCTATTACCATATTTAGGTGAAAGACAATGAAGGCCAGAATAAAGACTTCACATAGTGGCACATAGAGGAAGTCAGAGAGTGAACTTCAAATTGTTAATCAGTGTTTAAGGCTGAAGGAGCCACCAGCGAGAGAGGCCTCAACCGTATTTTCTCCCAACCTCAAGCTTAATAAATAAATAGGACCCGGGAAACACAAATATTAAAACTCACTTCTCCACCCAAAATGGCGATGTATGGGTGGCTCAAAATGAGTTTTGGCTTTTGAAAGAAAACGAGATGAAACAGTAGCACCTGAGGCAAGGCTTTATTGGGGGAAAGAGCTGCCAGGATGCCTTGAACAATGGCAAGAGAGAGGGACAGTAACTGGGGTGAGGTTTATATAAGATGTTGGAGGGTGTTGCAGTGGGGAGAGTATCTTGAGAGTTGAGAATTAGTTGGGTTGCCTGCCTGTCAGGCAGGCAATGGGATGCCAGGTGATTGGAAGGGGAGGATCACACGGGTAGCAGGGTGGAGCAACAAGTTAGATTTTGCTTCTCCAGAGGGGGTAGGTTTCACTTTTCCCAAGTGGCTCATTTCAGTAAGCAGGAACCATTTTAGGAATGGGCGCCATTTTAGAATGTAGGACCACTGGGGCCATTTTTTCTGGGAGAGAACTCTTACCGGTTTTGACCAGAGGAGCTGGGCTTTGTGAAGTGTAGACTTCCTAATGAGTGGCTCCACAGCAGTGAATGTTGAGGGAAAGTGACATGCAGGGCAGAGGAGAAAGCTGTGGGTGCAGAAAGAGGGTATCAGAGAAAGAAAGGCTAGTGTGATCTCTTGAGAGATTATCATATGCTACAAAATTTTAAGCACTGTCTGACCTAACCTACAATTTCAAATTCCTTACCAGTCTCTTTTATTGGTACCATAATGTGGTGTGGGTGTATACTAAAACATAAACAACATAAATGTCTCTTAAAGAATGCGGCCTGAGAATATTTATAGGTAAATCATAGAAGAATAAACATGTCCAATTAACATGCTTTTAGTAAGTTCCCTATTTGGCTTATTTATATTGTGACTTGCAAAAAAAGTCAGCCCTATGCAAAAAATTGTTGTGCTCACTAGGTATTTTTGAAAAAGTAAATTGAATATGTATGTGTCTTCTAATTTGAAATTTTTAAATGATAGTATAATTTACACCAGATCCTTTGAACAGAAACATTTTCAGGCATGCTTAGAAAGCAAAAGTAATATTCAGCTCAAATTTACACATGCACACATGCACACTTCAGGTTGTTTTTATTTGAAATCATGTTCCACAATTAAGCCGTCGGAGGCACCAATTTCTCAAGTGATTTGTAATTCAAGTAAAATTTGCTCCTTGGAACTGGAGGTCCAAGGCACCTTTGGAAACAATTGTTCTCCAAAGGGAGATGCCAGCTATTCTGGGTTGTCAGGTACTTTGAAGTTATGGTCTTTACATGTAGTAGAGAGGATGTAGGCGAATAAGAGGAGATTTAAAAATCTATCTTAAACATCCAATTCTTCCAGCTCTCTTCTGGCTCCTCATCTCCTAACTAGGGCTGTCCCCTGCGAGTCAAGCAGGCTTTCATCTAATTCTAGTTGAATCTTGCCAGTCTCATTAGTTTTTGATGGCATTTCCTGTCCCTTCCATCACGGAGGCCTTTTGCATGACAGACACTGTCTGGCTTGGTCCCTGTCTTTTCCCTCAGAACTTCCACCCTCTGCTTTCCAGATGGGAATTCTTTCATATGCACATCAGTTCTCTGCCCAGCTCATCTGTCTGAGGTTTCTTTTGTCTTGCTTAACCATTTTCATGTTCCATATCACCACTGCTACTCCCTGGAAATAATGTCTCCTCTTGTCCCACGTTCTGCCCTGGTTGGGCCTGGAGCTTCGACTCACATGATCTCAGAGGAATATCTGGGAAAGACTGTGACACAGGAAGAATTTTAAAGGCTTCCCCCATTTTCCCGCTTTGGTTCCCTACCTGAGGTTTTGTGGCTTTTAATGCAAGTCTTCAGAAGTCATTCAAAGTTCTGGAAGGAGCTCAGAAATCATTTGCACGTTCCTTAGGGGTCCTTGCCCTGGGCATCCAAAATAGGCATGTTGTGAGTCGTGGTCTCTTCCCACATGTGTCTGTCTCTGCCGTGGGCACCTGGAGTCTTTGGGACTTCCTAAATGGGTTCCTGATGTGAGGATCTCACGAGCCAGCACAGAGGCTGCATGACTGCTGTGGGGCTGGGAGGAAGTCGTGACTCCATTCGTGACTTATGATATAAATCCTCACATCATTACTTCTCTCATATTTCAGATCACACAGAACAGATGGGACTCAGGTAGGGGGGACTGCAAAAGGGCATTAGTGCCAGCAGGTAGGATAACTGGGGATCATCTTGGAGGCTGGAATCACCATTACCTAGCACTGGTCCTAGCACAGGGAGATCTTCAAAAATGAATTCCTTTGATTGTTATAAAATGATTTTGTTAATAATGTATGAAGTCATACTGTTTCCAGGTTTCTTTCATTGTCTTTTACTGTAAATGTCCCATCCCTAACATGACCATGAAGTGAAGTTTCCTAAAACACTGCTTTATTCCTTTCTTTGTAAAGCTATGGACTCAACGGTCAAGTCACAAGTTCTCAGCTTTCAGAGGCTGTCAAATTTAGGAGGATTTCTATGAAGCTCCTGTTACCGGTAGGATAATAAGCCTTCTATTTTATTCAGTCACCTAAAATGCGACTTTGACGATACTTTGCTCTTCAGGACAAAATTATTTTTAGAAAAAGTCTAAAACAAAATGACTAATAGACAATATAATAATCTTGGATCCGTGCGACTTTTTAGAAGAGGCTGAAACCATGCTGTGCAATCTAGAGAGAAGAGAGCTATTTAAGCAATACAAACACTTTTTCACTTTTCCATTTTTTTGTGGTTCTGGGGATCAAACTCAAGGCCTCCTTCAAGATAGGCAAGTGCTGTGTGATAGAGCTACCTCCCAGCCCCCAAAAGATCTTATGTGTCATTTTCATTAGCTTTAACTTTCAATTTCCTCTTCATTCAATCTCATAAAGGGGAGAATTAGAACAGGTTCTCTAGAAAGCTATATATATATATGTATTTATGAACATGATATAGATACACAGGTATACACATGCATACACATAATTTAAAGTTCACTCAATTTATATGTTGCTCTATTATAGTATATGGCAATATAATTCTAGCTACACAGTTATTTGATGAAGGGTCCCTTAGGAAAAGAGACTTTTATCTTTTAACTTCTTCTAGGCCATTAAGGTGTCACCTACACTCTTAGCCACTGTGTGAATTACTGAAACGCAAGCCTGATGCCCACTACTTAAGAGAAGAAAGGTTTATTTTGGACCTTACTTTGCAGAGATTTTAGTCTATGGTCAGCTGGCTCCAAATCAGGATGGTGTGGCAGGGAGGCTGGCAGAGGAGAGGCACTCAGGCCAGTCGAGCAGGAGCCAGAGTCAGGAGGAGACAACATTCTGGGCCACACCCACAGTGACTGCCTCTTCCACCCTGACCCTCTTCTAGCAGCAGGTCAGCTGTGAGCTCCTGCAGTCCACACCTTCCAAAGGACCCTTCTGTGACCACACTGGGCTTCCATGGGGCACCAAAATATAAACCCTAATGCTGCAGAGTTATCTTATCGCTGGATTTTTATTTCAGACAACACAATTCCAAGGCTTCACTGCTCATGAAGTCCTCCAGGTCACTCCTGCCAGAGGAGTTGTCCCCGGGCTGTGAGAGTCTGCTGCCCATGCCAGTGCTGCCTCCCATGCTGTGTGACGTTCAGGGCACTGTTTTGCCAACTGCTTTCTCATGTGCCTTGCTAAGCTCCTCCAAACGTATTTCAAGAGTCTTAAATTGTTTTCTGTAAGATATGCATTGAGGAAAGCAGAGGTCTTGGCACACACTAGGTGTCAGTATGCGAGCTCCCTCTCATTCACACGGGCTTCCTGTCAGGATACCAGACACCCAGGCTAGTCCACCCCCAAAGCAGAGGAGATGAAATGTCTGGCCACAGATTGGTGCTTACACACCACAGCTCCATGCGGTGAATCACATCTACCTGTCCGGAGAAAGTCACCATAGACAGGAGCCACATCAACCCCACGCCTCCAGAACAATCAGCCTCATCTGAGAAGGTTAAGGAGGGGCCCAAAGCAGGTGAGCAGTGCTCCTCACGGGCACAGGGCACACGCATCTCTCAGGCAAGTTTGATCAGTCCACATCTGTGACAGAGCTGGCAAGTGCAGAGCCCGCGTCCTGGTCCTGGGGCTGGGAAGGTCTGCTTATATCTCTGTGGGGTCACAGTTCCACTCAGATATTCACTGCAGCCTCCAGAGGGACAAGGAAGACCTTCTCACTTTTCTTCATCTCTCTCTGTCTTTCTACAAAAGCGACTCTCGAAGTTCCAAAGCAGAAGCCCATGGTTCCCGTTCAGCTACGCTTAGTTTAGCTTGTACAATGATGATATTTTTAAATTAAACTATTGTTTACTAATATAATCACACAAAAGTCTCACATATACCTTTTCTAACACAAAAATAAGCCTAAAGATGTCAACCATCAAATAAAGCAGAGTAGCAACTATCCTTACCAAAGATCCTGCAAAAATAGCTGACAGATAAGGTGCATCTTAAGAAACAGATGCCATAGCTTCTAGAAGGAGGAGAAGGTTTTCATTTTGAAGTAAGTGGCTCACTTTATCCAAGCCCTTTGGAGGCTGAGGCAAGAGAATTGCAAGCTGTAGCCCAGAGTGGGCAACTTAGCAAAATCCTGTCTCAAAATAAAATATAAAAGGAGTTGGAAGTGTAGCTCAGTAGCTGAGCTGTTTGACCAGCTGCAAGCATGAAGTCATGGGTTCTTTCCGAAATACTGAAAAAAAAAAAAAAGTGGTATTGCAGTGGGGCTTGCTACCTGGATTTGGATATATAGAGAAGATAATACAGGTAGAAAAAGGAAGCATGAACTATATTTGTTCATGCTGGAATTTTGGCTGGAACAAAATATTCTTTTCAAAGGGGTGGAACTAGAGGATATCATGTTAGTGAAATAAACCAGACACAGAAAGACAAGAATTGTATGTTTTCTGACGTATGTGGGGAGAAGAGGGAGAAGAAAACAGATGAATGTGGAGGGAAAGGGGACTGGAGGGGGATAGAACAAAGGAAGAGTCAGAAAGGGAAGAAAGAGGGGCATCATCAGGGTAGGTATAGACACACATGGCAACGTCAGAGGGCAATCTGTAAGGTTGTACAATGACACAGATTGATAATTGTAATAAAAATCTGCAGGGAACATTGAGAGATAAATAGTTCTACCCAAAAGGAGCACATTTTCACAGTGATTTAAAGGCAAGGTAAAGAGTGCACAGACAGTGTTATAGGCAATCAGGAGACATTCTGTCTTTCAATTCTTTCATCATCTTTTTCAGTCTTATTTCATACTGCTATCAGTGGTTTGTATCAGTGTATTTTCAGCTTATTTTCATTATAAAGTCCTTTTTATGTGCATTCTCCTGACAGCTCTCTAATGGGCAGCATGTAAATCTATGATATTTATAAGGTATTCATTGTACATAGCCTATATTAAAATAACGTCTTGTCATTTAATCCAACTTAATTCTCTCCAGATTCTAGCTCCAAACCAACAATACAAGACACACATGTGCCACGGGCCAGTAGATTGTGTTGTTAAGAACCCAGAGAGAAATGAGAGCTTGGATAGCAATTGTTGGTCACTTTTGTCATGCAGAAATGATAAAGATGACTTTCATATTAGGTGACACAGATGTTTCCAGCACTGAGTGCCAGGATTGCTAACTTTTGGACAGCATAAACAAAATGTGAGCTAAGTCCCCACTCCAGTAGTAACCCGCTTCCAGTGACACGGTCACTCATACCCAAACACCCCTGAAAATAGCGTCCATGCCCAGTATTGGCAAGTGTAGGTGCCAATCAGAATTAGGGGGAAAAAGTGAGCCTGTGTCTCCACCTCCTCTTTAGTTTGTTGTTATAAGCAACTTTAAGATTGTGCAGTTTCAAGTCAGGCTTTTGACTGACACCTATCTGGAGGACAATGCCATAAAAACTGGAGATTTCACTTCTTAGGTGGGTGAGGTTTATGGTGACACCAGTCTGGAGTCTCCTCGAGGAGGGACACTTTATCCAGAGAGGCCGGCTGATGTCAGCACCTCTGGCCCCTCGGGTTGAGAGTTGGACCTCATTCCAAACACAGTGCTTTTTTAAACCTTCCCGCCTTGTGCAGAGTCTTTTCCATTGTCCACTGAAATCCTCCAGCCAAAGGCCTCCGGAAGGGCCAACATGGCAGGGTTAGAAACGCTCCCTCTACTACTTTCGATTCTCTTCCTCCTCTCAAAGCAAGGCCTGTGTTGCCTCCCTCCTCGTCCGAGAAGGTCATGGTCGCTTTGCTGAGCAGATTGTTGCTAAAGGTCAGGTCAGGAAGGGCCTTGCGACTTTGCAGTTTCATGATGCTGCGGAGAAGCTCGCCCCTAGATCTGGTCTCCACATAAGGAGTCCAGCTGTTCCCTGAAGCCCAGGCGTGAGAGACGCGTGTGCGTGTCGGCTGACAGCTCAGTTCATCCTTGAATGCACCTGGCATGAGCAAGATACCACCTCAGACCTTCAGAGGCACCCCCATCTAGATAGCTCTATCCCCGGTAGAGGCCAGGAGAACAGACGATGTACCCCATGACTGCTCCTCCAACTCCTCCCCCACAAAAGTGCATGCAAAATATGTCTGCTGAGCTTCTAGGCTGGTTGTCAGGCAGCAATCACACTTGGAAGGTGTACTGAATGCTACTTATCTACGGCTGCAAGAAACGAACTGAGAATTATGAGTGCAGATGATGAGTGGGTATATATTAATTCAACAGGAAGGAAAACTCCTGGAATGAAAATATCACGTAAACGGGAAATAAGAAACTAGATGTGGTGCTGCATGTCTGGGATTCCCAAGCCCTGTGAGGCTGGGGTGGGAGGATTCTCAATTTAAGTCCAGCCTGGGAAATTTAGTAAACTATAAAGGTGTTTTTTCATAATTTAAAAATAAAACGGGCTGGAGATGAAGCTCAGTGTGAGGCCCTGGGCTCAGCCCCTTCTCTCTCCCTGCCTACTCAGAGCTGATACTCTATCAGATGCACATGCTCCTTGCTGAGGCTCTCTTGGGGGCCCCAGGGAGGTAGAAGAGCCACCAGTGCTTTCTGCAAGAGAAACAGCTTCTGTGAGCTTTGAAGACGTCATCAGCACCTGAACTCAACTTTTCTCAAAAGGAAAGAATCATGCTTTTAACCATGCAGTTGTGTTGCTGTTAAACTAAACCAAGCTAAATTTAATTCCCCACCAATACTTCTAGACAGTAGACTTTTCCTCAGCAGCCCATCCCACTATAATAAATTTCTTACACTAAGAAATCCCCTTTACATTTTAGGTCATAATCTCATATTACTACATAAATTATTTTTTCTTCTCTGATACAAACGGAGACTTAGATCTGCTAGCTTTCCCCAGCTATGAAGCAATCTTCCATTTTTTCACACTACTGATCAGCACCAATACGCTGTTTATGATGTCGCCATATTTTTATGGAAGAAACATTCACATAAAGACCTGGTGTAGGTGCCTGTGATCCATGCATTGCTAGGTTAAAACCCGATCTCCAAAAATTTTCTAATTTTGTGACCTTTGTACGATGCCTGTAACCTCCCAGAAATCTCATTTCTCCTATCTAATGAATGAAGATATTAACACCTGACTCATAGGATTAAGTAGGAAGGAAATGATAGAATGGGAGTGACTAGTATTTTGACATTAAAAACAGCCACAAGCCTTTGTCCTTTATGCACATACAATCCTCCTCACAATTAGCTTACCAAGTTTAGCATTATTGTCAGTATTGTAAATTTAAAAATGAATAATAAAAGTATAGAAAGTTACATAATATTATCAATCCAGTAAGTAGTAGGACCAGGATTTAAATGTGGGTAATCGGGCTAGTTGATTCAAATGTAGTCTGTAGGAATATATATATGCTTCATTACCTGTAAATATAATATTCCTTGCCTATAAAATAGAAATGAGAGCATTTATGTCCTGGGAACTGATGTTCATAAATGAAATGCTGAAATATATTATGGTAAAGGAATACAATAATAAAAAGTGGTAAATTTTTATTTAATATCCTATTTCAGGGAGCAGTTGAAAATATTGGTACCAATAAGAAAAACCAGCATTTATTAAGCACTTAGTACTTCAACCTTGTGCACTGGACATGTCACCTATCTTTTTAATCCTAATAACACAACAAAGTAGGTACAAAGTAATTACATCATACACATTTTTACTCAAAATCAAATATATTTACTCAATATATATATAAAATTAAAGTGAGAGAGAAAAAGAAACAACATAACTGTAACTCTTCCTGCCTTATTCTACTCAGTGAACATTTGTCCCAAAAGGGAACAGAATGTGGCCGACTTAAATACTATATTTTTCCCTTGCTTAATTTCAGTTTCTTTCCTTATCTCTTCACAACGATGTCTGAATATTAAGTACGCTCTTTCTTTGTTTTTACTCTTCTCTTCGCTTCCTTCTTCTCTTTACCAGAGATTTAACTGTGGCATCGAGTTACATTTTTGGCAAGTATGTGCTTTAAAGGGGCATGTTAGGTTTCAGAGTTAAAACACCCCCGCAGGGCTCAAGTGTGGAAGGTGATTGAATCATGGCAGTGACACACAAGCCAGTGGCCCCTCCCTCCACAGAAGAGCTCAGCAGGTGCACGGCTGACAAGAGGCGGGGCTTGGTTGGAGCTGGTCCCCCCAGGCGTGACCTGGTAGGATGGCTTCTTGTCCTGCGCTCC
Source organism: Heterocephalus glaber (assembly GCF_053883595.1). NCBI lineage: Eukaryota > Metazoa > Chordata > Mammalia > Rodentia > Bathyergidae > Heterocephalus > Heterocephalus glaber. The sequence goes on from NW_028258293.1 coordinate 4,011,661, forward strand.
TCCCTCCTCACTCTTCTTTCTAGGCACCAGAGTTTGAGCAGCTGGCCCCAGCCAGGCCATCCACTCTGCAGTTCTTTCATTAGAGTCATTGGACCGAACACCCCAGAAACTGTGAGCCAAATAAACCCCTTCCTTCAAGCTGTGAGGGTTGGGATGGTGTCCCAGCGGGGAAAGGCGCTAGAGCAGTGTACACTTTTCATGCCATGGTATCTCTAAGCATAAATCAATTTATTCATCTGTGGTTCAAGTGAAGAAACAGTGATCCTTCCAAAACCAGTGGATTTACTAAGGAGCAGGTGTCTGTATAGAATAGACATGTAAGAAATGTTTAAAGACAATTTTGGCTGCATGTAATTTCTACCATTTGTATTTTAAAGAAATTGGTTCCCAAGAAAGATAGAATTCTGCCATGTTATTTTACAAAGGAAGAAACTGAGAGCCTGTACATTCTTCTCTGTGATGGACCTAGAATTTAAAAGTAGGCTACTTAATTATTCTGTGCTATCTCCCAAGCAAAGAGCAACTGCTAAGGAAGGTTGATATGCTTTTTATAAAAGAAAGGTTCAGCTGAAATACATGTCCAACCTCATTATGACAAAAAAAATTTTAAAAAGCACTTTAACCCACTGGCTACACCTCAATAGAGGCCAACCTTTTAGCAATTTTTAAGATATAGTCCAACAACAAATACAAGAACAACAAAGAGGTGATAAGTAGATAAAATGCTAATTAAAGAATGGATTTTCCCTCTGATTAATTATGTATAATATATGACATTTCATGTTGGACTTTATTTCCCAAAAGTATTCTGCATTCTCACCATTCTATATAATTAATCTTCCATTATATCCTTTGACTTTAGTTTTAAATGGTTTTAAAAACTCATTAAAATTATTTTTTAAAAAGTTGTGTTCTGAAGATAATTGCTGCTGGGAAAAAAAAAATATCAAACTGTATTTACCAGGTCACCAAGAATCCAATTCACACGGAGCATTTATACTGACCCCATCTTTCCTTCTCCAAATTTCAAAGGCAGGACAGTGAGTAGGAATAAGCTGGAGACCAAGAGCATCACCTTGGGGACTGGAATAAGGTATGGAAACTGTGCAGAGGACTGGAAGAAACTCCAGTGCAGAGCTTCTCCCCAGATGTGGGACCCTCTTCCAAGCAGAATCACAAAGAGATTCCAGTCTTCACACTGAGGTAAGGGGAGCAGAGCTAGAACATTGCACAAATATCAAAGGAATTAATTTTAAATCTGCATATATATACATATCTATACATATATATAATATATATGTAATTACCACAGCCACAGCACCCACCAACAATTCTCAAGCAATCAAAACAAAACGTGAATGGTTTCTGAGGAAAGGTGCGGGATTTGGGGGCAAATCTCACTTATGGATGAAAATGCCTGTGCTTCATATTATGGAATGTGTAGCACAAAGTGAAGACTTCTTTGAGATAGTTTCCCTTGAGCAAAATAAACTTCCTTCCCTCTTACACAGGATGCTATTTGAGGAAAGATTTATCTAAGAAGCCAGGATCATCCATGCCAACTATGTCAATTAATCTACTCTTGCATTCATAAATATACAAAGCAAACCAAAGTCCTCAAGACAGCTAAAAAATCTAGTGCAGCAAAAGAGGAAAGATTCTAATGAACAGCAAGATAACTAACTAACCTACGAGGGGGAACCGATGGCCATTTAGAAGTCAAAACTAGAAAACAAACACAAAATTATACAGAATATTTTCCGAGGATTGCAAAAATATAGTGTGACAAGGAATCCAGAAAAAGCTTTCTGGGAAAACAAAAATACCTCAGAAAGAAGAGATAGGAGGGTGGGGGTCTGTCCTAGAAATTAAAACACATCTCTGCAGTTTCTTTCTCTGGCAACACATCAGATTAGAAATCCTAATAGAACCCTAAATGTCTTATGTGGAGTGAGAGACATTCAAGACATTTTAATGGGTGGCTTGAAGGAAAACACAGGTAACAACAGGGACCCAACATGGGAGAGCTACATCCACAGCAGCACTGAGGAATCACCCACCCTGTGGGCAGTCAGAGACTGAGAGCCAGGAGCCTGGGACATACTGGACCAGTGTCCCATCGAAATGGCTGTGTCCTCCCAGAAGGAAAAGAAAACTAAAGCAAAAATGCCCTTGATGCAGCCAGTGAGAAAAATGATTGGCCTTCACACAGATTCTTGATACAGAAACACAAAGCCTCTCATTGAACTTGTATTTAGAAACTGTTCTAATTTTGACTTAGGAGACTAACTTTAACTAATTTTGTAGTTCCAGAGCCAAAACCCTGGATTTCAATTTAATGGAGCACCTCTGATGCCAGACAGGGGCACATAAAACATCTGTATCAAGGGCCAGGGATTTACCTCAGTGGCGCAGTGCTGGCCTCACAAGCACAAGGTCCTGAGTTCAATCCCCAGTACCACAGGAAAAAAAAAATCTGTACCAAAGGAATGCTTTGTGAACCAAAGCCTTAAAGAAAGGAATTCTCAGTCATCATGATGTGAACTCAAAAACAAAAAACAAAAACCACGACATAAATAAAATAAATACACACTAACAATTCTCCTGGAAATAAATTACCAGAGCAATTTCCTGGAGAAATAATAAACAAGAGAAATAGAATACAGTGATATTAAATGAAATGCATGAACAAAATAAGTATAAGAGTAGAAAGTAATAAAAGGAATAAACACGTAATAAGAAAATTGAGAAAGCAAAAAGTTGACGTTATGAAAACACTGAAATCTTTGACAAGTTTGTTCAAGGAAAAAGAAATAATGTAATGTAAATAATACTAGGAATGAAAAGAGAGATATAACCATAGGTTTAAAAGATTTTAAAAATCTAAAGGGAGGATATCATAAACAAGCTTATGTCAGCAAGTATAAACAGGTAGATGAACTCAACCAATTCCCAGGAAATGCAATTTAAAGAACTGACACAAGAAGAAATTGAAAATCTATAGTCCTACAATTATCCACGTAGTTGAATCTATCATGGAAAATACACAGACACACATTCACAGAGTCTTAGATCTTTGGGGATTTCTAACAATTACCAGGTAATTCCAATATTTTACAAATTTCTCTGTAAGTAAGGGGAAAAAAGAAACCTTCTCAGTTTACAGTGTGAGGCTGCTATGTGTTTAATACAAACTAGAAAAGACGTGTATGAGATAATTGTAACACAAACATTCTCATAAACTGATTGTGAAAGAATAAATAAAATATTAGCAAGCTAAGTCTAACAATATAAAAAGGATAATATTTCTGTACCAAATAAGTTAACTTACTCCAAAAATACTTCCAGTTTAAAAAAAACTATAAATGCAATTTAATATACTAACAGGTTAAGGAGAAAAAACCATACAGTTTTCAAACGAGATAATAGAGATTTAAATAAAACACCAAATCTATTTTAATAGAAAGCTTTTATCAAATGAGCACTTGCTCCATAGGTCTATTGAAATAATTAAAAAGAAAAAAAATATATATATATAAACTTGTAACACCACTTAGAATTATAGAAGCACTATAATCATATTCATAAAACGACACACAATAAAACAAGATCTGGACAATGGCATCTAAAGAATTTTACAGCAAAATAATGTTTAATGAAAAAAATAATTTAAAAACTAATAATCCAGACCAATTCAAAAATGCAAAATTTCACCACTTTTATTTAACATTATATCTTATAGGAGCTAAATGACATGAAAAGTGCCAAAATTAAGTTGAAAACATTATAATTTCAAAAAACTCATATTGGGAGCTGCTCACACTTGGCAGCACACTTGGAAAAATGCAGAGTCCAGAATCAATAAGAGAGCTTAGCAGAATTTATGGGCATAAAGTAATTTACCCAAAGTCAATTATACTTCCATACAGGAACAAAAGAGTTAGAGTATAATTTTATAAAAATGCAAAAAATAAGATGAATGAACACAACAGAATAAGAGATACATGTGAATAAATGTAATAAATAATACACAAGAACTTTATGGGGAAAAACTTCAGAGCAGTAACAATGAAGAAAACCAAAATAAGAGATTAATTACTTCCTTCTGATGGTTAACTGAATATGATTCCCCTAAAGTGACTTGTAGATTAAAAGGAATTCTGATAAAAATGTCAATGTATTTTACGGAGACTGACAAATTGACCAATAATTTTATCAAAATACAGTCAAATACATTAGTAATTGGTAATAGCTAAAAATTCGGACAGGAGAATTTAAAGGCACAGTGGGCTTGCTCTGGAAGAGCTGACCAGAATATGAACTGGGGAAACTTGGTGCTAAGTACATAAGCTCAGAAGCAGAGTACTTGCATCTCAGACACAAGGTCCTGGGTTAGTTGCCCATAACTACAAGTATATTTATAAATTGGTAAAACTTAATTTGTTGTTTTTTTGAAATAGTGAATATTTGCATGTGCTATCAGCCCAGGAATTCTACCCTAGCAATGTTTGCATGCAGTACAAACATGAACACAGACACACATACAAGCAATTTCATAGAATGGTTCTCTCTTAAAAGTAAAATTGGCAAAACCTAATAATTTAAAATTTTACTAAGAGGATAAGTAAACCAGTTATGGAATCAACACCTATTCGTTTCTTACTCCATTAGGAAGGTTCACACGAAACCCAAGGGTGGACAGCTTCCAACCAAAGCTGTCCTTCCTCCAGGCGGAGGCTTGGAGGTGGTGGCCAGGAATTCGTTCACTCTCTTTTCATAGTCACTGGTATTCATTGATGGGCTCCACCTGTGGATAGGGATAGATGGCATCTGTCCCTAAGTTTCCATCCTCTTCAAATGCCACAACAGGGAAGAAATTTCAACAAAAGAACACTTGGAAGACCTCAGTCAAATCACAGCCAAACATACCTCTCAGGAAGCTTGGCCAGCAGAAAGACAGAGAGTAAAGAACATCTGGGATGTCACCTGTCCTGGCAAGAGGTGTACTTCTTTTATTTATTCGGACAACTGGTATTTTAATGTATACATTTCATTTTATGGGGATTCATTTTAGTTTGCCTAAACATATCTTCAAATAATAGTAAAAAATAAAATAAGAGTGGACTGTAGATCATTTTATTTTGGATGCCGATTAGATTGAAATTCTGTGTACTATTAGTTTCCGAAGCAAAAGTATTTTCTCTCAGAATCATATCAAAACCTTTGAATTCAGTTTTGCTAATGAGAATTTCAGTGTTAATCTGATTCTTGTTTCAGTACATGTAATCGTCACCTGTTTACTTCCCTTTGGTGTAAAACCTTAGTGGAGTCTCTTTATTTTTCATAGCATCCTTAAATTTTATAATATTTGTTTAGTGTGTCATTTTACCTTTCTTATCAATCTATGTCTTTTAGTACTTTAATGTTCTCATTTTTCCCTGTTGTGGGAATTTTTCTTAGGTGGTTCTATTGTGTTAATTTTTCTTTTCCATTTTCTCTTTTTTGTATTTGGAAAATATTTTGAGTATGTATGTTTGGACCACTTTTATTGATTTTGTCTCAACTATTTTCTCTAACATTTTATGTCATTTGGGTATATTTCCAGAGTTTTTTCTTCTAGTTTTTCTTCTAGTTTTCTGTTTTTGCAACCGTTTGATATTTGCTTCATTGGATTTTAATCGTTTTAGAGGGAAAGCTTGCAGGACAGTAATAATTGGATTAGACCAAACTTTAAAAAAATAAAATCTTATCAATACTGACTGAGTTTTGTTTCTTGTCATTTTATTGTTAAAACTTACCTCTTCTTTGGTGCTGTTAATGGCAAGAAAAAACACATGAACTTACCTAGATATCTGTTCTCACAGCAGTTTTCTTTCGTAGTCATGATCAAAATTATAAATAATTTTACATGAATGCAGTTTTAGCAACTTGCTGATCTCCCGGACTAGGTATCAAGCTCCATGAGTGAGGGACAACATTCGTGTTATCACTATAGCATTATTGAACCTTAGCTAAGAACTGACTAGTAATCATTCAAAATATTTCTAGTAAATGAACAAGTGCCTATAAATACGTTCATTAAAACTCTTTCACTAAGCTTGAGTCTGAAACTGCTATAAATTCATGTTCTGCCCCCTATTGCCTATATTCTGGAAACAGTTATAACTCAAATATCTGTAGGTTTGTGTGAAGCCATAATATCATCTCTCCTTCCTCCCTCCAGTGCTAAGCAGTGGTGAAATATATTCTCCAGACACATCCAGTCCCTCCAGGTCGAGACTCCAGCTAGTCAACTAGAACTTCACCCACCAGCTCCCTTACCTGCCACACCTCTTAGCAATGAAGTCTTTCCTCAGCTCGCTTCCTGTCCCTGTCCTTCCCCCCTGAGCTTACCCAGGAAGTCCACAGCAGACACTTGTGTGTCCACGCACCTTGCCTCTGAGCCACACTTAGTTTAAGATACACCCACCTCCACTTCCGGTGAGGGCCAAGTCTTTCAGCTTCTGCCTCAGGGCTGTCTGAGTTGTCACTGCTGCTCCATCCTAACCCCCTTTCCAAGGCTTTGGCTCTCTGCTCTCAGGTAAACTCCAGCCTCTGGCAAGTGTAGCCTCAGCCACCCATCCTTGATTGGAACCATGTCCAGGTTCTTACTACCACTTCCTTGGTGGGCTTCCTGCAACAAAGGGCCAGAGCAGTAACTTTTATTGACCCTTCTTCTTTCCCAGGACTTGCACCAGACAACTTTTTCCCTGTCTGTACTTTCTCCCTGTGGTTATTTCCCAATGATCCACCTGCAACTCAAGTCCTTATCTCAAGACAATAGTTCAGAGAGAGCCAAAGATGGGCTTCTCCTTAACACTTCCAATAAATACATTTCTGTCCTTGTGACTCTAACAAGATTTGATCCTATATCTACTTTCTCTGCAAAATTTTCTTACCTATTTTTCTTGCACTATATTTATTCCTGGCCTATTTCTCCCATGCTGGGCTTCCAGTATTTCCTTTAAGCTGAGAAACTTCTTAGGTCTCAATGGTTCATGTTCCATGACTTCTTCTTGATAGTCACACTAATGGAATATCAAGATATCAGATACCCACCCATATATTGACAGTTATCAAATCTTTACTTGCTTGCTGTGTATAATCTTATTCAGCTATCTTCAAAAGCATTGCCTAGGACTCCTGGACCTACAGCTGTGTTCACAATATTTCCTTACCTTAAATAACTTTAATCAGAACTGTCTTTCTAAAATCAAAACATGTTTATCATAAACTTCTGCTTATGATTGCATTCAAGCACTTGCTTCTTCATCTATTATACCAGTTCTTATCCAGAAATCAGGAATCTGTGGAAATGTTACTGGCTTTTAAATTTTTCCAAGTGGTATAAATGAGGATGAGGAGGGACTGATCAAGTGTTATATACAAATGAAGATGACAAAAGACAGGCAAGTGTAGGTGTCTAGGTCTTCAGGTGGAAAGAAAATTCCTGAAGGCAAACTTTCATTCTTGAGCAAGCTATTTTTATCACAGCTGTCTGTAAGAAATAAGATTTGTAAAGATACCTCATAAAATTTGCAGGTTAAAAAATTGAAATCACATCAACATGGTTTTCATGTTCTTAGATGAATTAGTTTATGATATTAAATATGGTCTTTAGAATTATAGAATTTTAAAAATCAGATCATTTTATTATTTAATGGTAAACCAGTAAAGATGAGGACTCTGACTTTTCTTGCTTTCTCTGTGCTATTAAGCATATTTCTCTGAAATACTTTCAGCCTTTTTCATTCAGCCTGCGTCTCAGCACTACCCAAGGAACTTGGTTAAAATAGGCCATTGACAGAGTGATAATACTTATTTTCTCAACAATGATCTTCGGTAGGTGATAAAATGCTTCTTCCCTTGTAAAAGGAAAGGGCAGCTGCCTACAAAACAACAGTGATCTTCTAAGGTGCAAGCAAAAGAAAATGTATTGTGTAATAAATCTACAAAGCAGGGAGCTATTTCAGGACTACAGGATGACATCAAATGTGGTCTTTTGAAGGTCAGTAACTTCATGATCTACGTTATTAGAAATTTCAAGAAGTATTGTAATGTCTTAATCCGAACATTGTAGGTAAATTACTTTGTTGGTCTTTATAGCTAAAATCAAAATAATACTCTAAGGCCATATGTATTGTTCTCCAGCTACAAAAGTTCTGGAATTGACTGAAGGATACCAGCATTTAACAGACTTCCCACTGAAGATGGGATAAAACTCAGTTTTCTTAACATGGCAAATATAGATCCTCCTAAACTGGCAACTAGGACCTTTCCTAGTTTTTCCTAGCACTCTCAACATACCATCAACACAGGATGCTGCAAATATGCAACAAAAACCACAACACCTCGAAGTTCACAGCCTGTGTTGCGTGGACTTGTTAGCACATCAATGAATGCACACATTTTGGGGTGGAAAATTTTTATACATTCTTCAACTGCAACTTCTTTTTGTGAACTTTTCACAGTGACTCTCGAGGTGATGTACAACTTTGCATATATCTAGCTCTCACATAGTCACTGCCATACAATTCGCAGACCTTTCATTTATCGTGGAGTCAGTAACATGATTCCAGAAGTGATTTTTAAGCTCTTCTCAAGTCTAAATCACTCTTACCCTGACTGTCCACTGGGAATTCCTTTCATTAATTGAGGGGACCTTTCTAGTTCTTAATTCCCCCTTATCTTAAAGTTTTCTCATCCTGAAAGGGCTCAGTTTAAAACTTAACCAGAGCAAAAAGTCTCCCTTGAATTAGACCTGGTGAGCTCCACTTGCTCCCGGATTTCTAAGGGTTCTTTCAGCCTCTGTGATAATGTTACTCACTCATGATTGGGTGTGCTGGTATTGAAGCTTCATGAAGACTGAGACAATCTCTCTTATCCACTGCTGTTTTTCTAGTAGTTGCTGTGTCACCCGGCACACTATAGGTGATTTATATAGATTAGTTGAATAAACAGATAAATGATACATCTGCTATTTCCTTATCCTGCAAATGCTTTTACATCAAGCAACCACTTTGATTTTCTCCATGAACTCACATATCCATTCTTCAACCACTCAAACTTTACTGAAAGCCTAATGCTTATGTGGCAGTATCATGAAGTGCGGAGAAGGACAAGAGTGTGTGGCACAGCTCTGGTACCAGACATCAGAGACTGGGTGGGTTATTGTGGACACAAGAATGCTGCTTTGCAAGAATGATTTGTTCAAGGGTGGAATCTTAGTGAAATCTTGGCCCACATGCATCATGTCTTCCCACAGGTCACAGTGTCTGTGTCACTAACACGAATGTGCTAGCAGATGGTTTTACCTGTATAAATCCAGGAACACATGAGGAGCTATGGAAATAGCCTCCCTATTTTTGTGCTGGCAAAGCCTGCAGATAGCCCTACAGTCAAACACATGAGGAAGAGTAGAAGTAAGGAACCAGGTGAGATGATTATAGAAGCCCCTAAATACTGATATCTTTGGTCTACTCCTGAATATTTCAGCTCTACAAGTCAATAAATTTCTTCTCTTATTTGTTTTCTGGTGGTTTTGTCATTACATTAAGCCAGTTTAAGTTCATCTTTCTGTCTCATACAATGGAATTTCATTCTGATATAAGGAATTATAAGGTGAAGGAGACACTTGAATTGGTTCCTGATAGTTATAGCACAATTTGTCAAGAGGAAGGTAATAATATTGATAACAGCATTAGATGTTATTTTGTGACAGCACAGTTTCACTGTTTTAAATGATTTGCACATATGAAAAATCATATGAAAATACTCTTGGAGGTACCCTAACTATCTGACGGTCTTCCATGGGGCATTTACTGGGGCAGAGTGACAAAGAGAGAAAAACACCAAGATGAGAATGAAATACAGAGGTCCAGCCACAGTGCAAGGATTCCATATACCATCCCGAAGAGTAGTCAGTCCAATTAGGAGAGGTCCACATAATGCTTCATGTTTTACAACTTCTTGAATATTAAACAAAATGACATTCAGGTTTTCTTTTATAAAAAGTATCAAGGATATTATAGCAGAATTCTAAGGTGGTTAAGTGACTTGTTTTAGTAAAATTAGACAAATTCATATGAGTTAAAATATAATTCCAAGCCACTCATTTGGAACTCTTTCCAACTAGTTACCAATGAGTTTTCTAACTCTACGGACAAAAAATGCTTATGGACGAAACCTATAGACTTTAGCACAATAACACGACTATTATAGTTAGTTCTACAACCTTTGCAAGGTATCTTTTCCTCATCTATAACAAGAGGATTGTATATTTATCTTCCCCATAGAGTTATTTTGAAAATTAAGTGAGAAAATGCTTAGCATGATGCCCAAGAATTCACATATGTAGTTCTAAGGATAAACATTTTGCAGTAATAATAATAAATCTCTCCTTTTCCATGTATGTTCAAGTAATATGTGTATAATTCCTTTCACAAATAAGTAAGTAGGAGTCTATTGTCTGAAATGTGATCCTGTTTTCTTTGTTAGGGTTTGAGAATTGGAGTGAAAAAGGGCTCAGCTAAGTACTAAAGACCAGAAAAACAATTAGATAATGTGGCTTTCCTGAAGAAAAAAAAAGACAAAGTTGAATTTCATTATATTAAATTCATTTGAGAGCTAGAAATCTAATCATGATAAAATATGAGTTAGTACTTGCAACACACAAGAAATCAAAAGTGCTAGAAAAATAAGATTGTTTGCTGACTCTATGAAGATCAGATCCACAGGGCTGCCGGTTTCCCCCAGCTGAAGTGGCCGCCCTTAGCTCTCCCACAAACAGGCAGGAAGTAATGAATCAGACCTGCATGGCGCAGTTTCCAGAATCAGACAAGAGAGAAGCAAATTGGTAAACACTAATGGTGTGAACCTGCCAAGTGGTCCTATAAACCAAATAGAAAGACTGCAGACATTCAAGGGAAACAGCCACAGCTGAGGTGCATTTGCACTGCTGATTGTTTCTTGGACCCAAGGCCAAAAGTTAGTCCCCTGACAGAGAGGCTGCCTTCACACTCTGCTCCCATAGAGGGATGGGAAATGCAGAGTTTTCTCTTCTGGGAGTGTCACCAAAGTTGTTTTACTTCAGCTTTGGTCCACTCATCCCCTCTGGTTTGAGCTTCGGACACCTGGTTGAAAAAATAAGGGAATGGAGCTATGTAAAGTTCTGGGAGCAGTGGTTAGAGAAGGAGGAGATTGTATAATTAAGCTTTGTGCAAAGATAGAACAAATGGTAGGGTGTCTTCAGATAACCTTGAGTGGAGAGACTTTGGGGTCCTTATGCAAAGGTAGGTAGTGAGCCTTGGACACTGATGTGAGGCTGATGTGACCACAGAAATACAACTGAAGAGCAAGATGAGAAAATAGGAAAAAGAATGGAAAGACATAATGGGAAAGATGAAATCAGAGGCATCTAAAAGTGATGAATTTATCTGACAAATATTTTTGAAGATTCTATATTATGGACTAATGGGGAAAAAAACATTTTAAAAATCCTCACTTTGAGAAAATCAAACGCAGAAAGCAAATAAAGCCAGGACTGCAGAGGTGTACAACACAAAACACTATGGGCCCAAAGCATAAGTAGCAAGGAACAGAATTTGACTGGGGGAGGGGAGGACACCCATGACATGCAACTAAATGAATAAAATTGCAAGAAAAATATCTTAGATACTCAGAAAAAGTAAAGAAAACCAAAAATGTGAAGGCTTGTGGATATTCTACACAAGGTTCAGATCATATCTTGGCAGTTTTGTTTTGTTTTTATTCTGTGAAAAGTTCCAAACTCAAACAACAGTTCAAAGTCAAAACTTCTCTCTACAATTTGTTTAAAAACGTATGCCTAGCTATAAATGTCTCTAATTTCTCATTTTTATGGCTGAGTAGTACTCCATTTTATAAAAAAAACACATTTTCTTTATCCAGTCTCCAGTTGATGGACACTTGGGCTATTTCCAAGTTTTAGCTATCACAAAATGTGCTGTGAACATGGGTGCACATATATCACTGTGGTATGATTCTTTTAATTCTTTGGGGAAGATCCTCAGCAGTGGAATAGTGGGATCAAATGGGACTTCCAGTTCTAGTTCTTTGAGGTATCTCCATACTGATTTCCACAGTGGTTGCACCAGTCTACACTCCCACCAGCAGTGAAGCAGGGTTCCTCTTTCCCCACAGCCCCACCAGGATTTGTTATTGGTTGATTTCATGACAGCAGCCATTCTTTCTGGAGTGAGGTGGAATCTCAGCATTGTTTTCATTTGTATCTCTTGAATGACCAGTGATGTTGAACATTTTTTCATATGTTTATTTGCCATGTCTACTTCTTTGTCTGAGAAATGTCTGATCATTTCAGATGCCCATTTTCAGATTGGGTCTTTAAATTTGGGAGGTCTGATCTTTTTAAGTTCTTTATAGATTCAAGATAGTAGACCTTTGTCTGAGGAAGAGCAGGTGAAGATTTTTTCCCACATTGTTAAGTGGATGCACATTGAGGCAATACTCTTAAGTGAAATAAATAGGACACACATGTATAAATACCGAATAGTTTCTCTGGTGTGAGAAACTAAAAGTGTAAATAAGGACTAAAATGTATAATAGGTAATGTGAAATAGGAAGAAAAGGGACAAAGGGGAAGGGGAAGTGGGAGGGGTAGGGGAAAGGATAGAAGGGAATGGGATTAATATGAGAAAATGGAAAAATAGGAACAAAATTTTTGTAAACAGGGAAGAATAGAGGGGTTGAAGGGAGGGCTGGGCAAGGGTGAAAAATAAGAACCAACAGAGATTATGCAAAGGTGCAAATTTCCAATGATGAATGTCATTATATTGTATACCTAAAATGTACCAATGATTAGAATGAATAATCGATAATGTAAAATAGGAAGAAAAGGTCCAAATGGGTAGGGGTAGTGGGAGGGGCAGGGGAAAGGAAAGAAGGGAAGGGAAAAATGATGAGAAATGGAAAAAATGGAAATAAAGTCTTTGTAAATAGGGAAGGGTGGAGGGGGTGAAGGGAGGGCTAGGAATGGGGAAAAAATAAGAACCAAGATGCATCATGTGAAGGTACAATTCCCAATGAGAAATGTAATTGTGTTGTGTACCTACAATGTACCAATAAAAGAATTTAATTTAAAAAAATGTATGCCTGAAATAATTCCAAATCTCATCAAATTATCTGATTTCCCAACCTTGCCTTTGTGTGGTATTCCTGCTTACATTACATCAGATAGCATCTGTCACAAGTAAAAGCCAGCGATTATGCATGATTTGTAAGGCTGCACTTCAAAGAGGAAAAGTAACTTTTGCTACTATCATCAACCTGTTAACAATTTATACATCAAGAAATGAGGTATTTTTCAATATCTATGAGAGATGTAACACTACACCTGAACTGTAAGAAAATGTCATTTTAAGCTATTTAAAGATTGAGTGCCCATAGATATTTATCCCCAGGGGTGAAACATGGGAGAAGAGTGACGATCGGAAAGTAATGGGAGTCAGGCTCTGGAGGATGATGTGTGGCTGGATTTTCCTTCTGGCTCATACGCTTATCAAATGTAATGAGTCCTATGGAGCTCCATCTCTGAACAGTGAAATTAACTTAAACAACATATATATGTGAAAAGAAATAACCAGAAGCCACAGGCTTTTAAAATTGACTAGAGTTAATCTAGAGTGATCGTGAAGCATTCCAGAAGCTTTTATTTGAGGAAATTTTAATAGGTTTGTGTTGCCTAAAAGAATGAAGACTTATGTGTCAGTAGCAGGATCTCTTTGTCCACAAAGGCATTCATATGATTAACAGAAAATCCTGCTAAATATATTCACCTTGAGTGAATATTTCCATGTAATTATGATGTAAGTCATTTTTCTTATTTGTGTAAGAAAGATAATTATGTACATCTTGAATGCAGTGAGATTCATTCCTTCACTTAACTCTTATCCAATGAAAGTCCATTATATAACAGGCATTTCCTAGTAATCAACAAGACACTCATCAGTTACTACAACATAAACTTACTGCCAAAAGGTGATTTTATTAATTAAAGTGCATGAACAAGCACTTAACACAGCACTTAGTGTGTAATAATGTATGTCAATCATTATTAGTTATTCTTAAAGAAGTTAAAGAACATGCTATCATAGAATAAAATAATAAGTTTAGGTATCCATTTAGTTGCATTCACATATACACACATTCATATGTACTTTTTCTATAAATACATTTGCACAAAAATATACATGTTTATGTACATGTAGTTACTCTTAGTTACTTTTTTCTCATTGCTGAGACACAATACTCCACTCTCAAAGTTAAAGGGGAAAGGATTCATTTAGCTCTCAGTATGTAGAAGTCTCAGTCCTTGGCTGGCTCCAAGGCAGGATGGCACGGTACAGGGGTGTCATGGAGCAGAAACAGTCCATGGCAGGCAGAAGGCAGCAAAATCAAGCAAGCAAGGGAAACTTAACAGCATCTTTCTGCCCCTTTTATCCCATCTAGGCTACTGGGATTAGGGTGGTGCCAAACCAATCAGGGCACTAGTTTAGTAACCTCACTCCCTCAATCCAAGCATCCCACACTCTAGATCCAGACACCTCTGAAAAAGCCACCTATGACCACATGAGGCTTTGGGGGACATCTGGACACACTTATATACCAAGATATCCAAAACCACAAATATATAATGATTCTGCAGTTCCCACTACAATTGTTTATTTACAAAATCAGAAATCCAATATAGTTGCTCTTAATACAGAGGTTTAGGAGTCAAACTAATTTAATAAATATTTTAAATGAAGCTGGAACAGCCAGTGACGCATAGGTCAGAAGTGGGTGGCAGGTGACAGAGAAGATCTCACCACCGGTTTCCATCAGAATGCCATGGCTGCTAGCTTTTCTACTATTCTCCCCAGTGGTTGAGGCATAAGTCACAGTTCCCCATACTTCTCTACACAAAATTAATGTTTAGAGAACTTCTGAAAAGAAAACTCCCCAACAACTCCCTAAAATCAACAAAATCAAAGGTTAAGTACATTTTTAAAGAGTTTTATGTGTATAGTTGAAGATTCTACATCTTGCCCTCCCTTCCTTTCTTACCCTATTAACCAACTGTAGAAGAAACTAGTGACTTGCTTTATCAAGAGCTGCATGTTTCTAATTTGGCTTAATACCTGAGATTCTGTGTTACAAAGAACATAATCATTTCGTGGAAATTTTAACTTGTTTGTTGATTGTACTTAGTAATTTGGAATTACAAAATATATATATATATATATTTTGGTACCAGGGATCGAACTCGGGTACTTGTGCTTGTGCAGCAGGCGGCGAAACCACTGAGCTAGATCCCCGGCCCCAAAAATATATATATTTTTAAAGCTAGAGTATATTAAAGAGAAATTTTTCATGCTCTGCTTTGTATTTTCCAAAATTATACTCATAAATGTATCAATACCCATCAAGCATGTTTTGGCTGTTTTCAGTACTGAACTGCTAGGTTATCTTCCTGTCTTCAACTCTTATAAATCAACAGAACATATTTAAAAGACACAAATTATTTATTTAATATTACATCTGATCCTAATAACCTACTTGAAAGTCTTCAAAGGCTGAGTATTTAATAATAGCAGTAGTAGTTACAGTAAATCTTCTTGTTTAATCTAAATATATTGGACAAAAGCATCAATGGTATTGATTCATAAAATCATACATTAACAGTATAAGTATGGAAAGATATGGAACGTCAACTAGCATAAAATGTACATAGCTACAACTATGAAATAACTTTGCCATTCCTCTTCTATGAAAAAGGACAGAGTTGAGTGGGTAGTTAATATATATTGCATCATTTCATAAGAATAATTTATGATTACACATAGTAATATATCTATTTAATATAAGCCCTTAGAAGATAAGCTCTTCAGCAAACTAGACATTACAAAATTTATTTTGGCAATTGAAATTTAATGATGAGCCAAGTCTAGAAATCAAAGAAAGAATTTTTTGTACATTTGAAAAAGTTCAGGTAGAAGAAGAGATGAGAACCCAGATGTTTCTGGAGCAGAGTTTAGAAGTTGGGGTTGAAAGATAAAATATTGGTTGGGAAAAAGAGGGGGAGCTCAAGAGACCATTAGCTTCAACTGGAAAGTGCAAGGAGGCAGGATGTCATGGGAGGGACATCCAGGTCACTTCACTTGATATGATTAGGCTAAGACCTGACAGGAAAATCAGTGTGGTGACCTTTAGGTTAGGGTATTCTTATAGCCTGTACTGTTCACCTTAGTACACAGTCAAGGAGGATGGGGAGAATTGCACAGATTTTTTCAAAAGAAGAATCAAAATTCATAGTGACATATTTATTGTATGGTACAGATGAAAGAGAGGAGGGGGAAAATGAACTCTATAATTGAGTTAGGGACTTAGACCTATGAATGAGATACTTCTGCAGTTTTATGTAAAAAGGAAAGGCAGGTTCGGGTGCAAATTTCTGAATTCACCTGGAATGCACCGAGCTTAACATGATCACCACCTATTCAATCCCATCAGTACTACTGGAGATGAGAACAGGCACAGGAAGGCTGCATGGAAGAACTAAGGATGAAGATGAGCCTGTGGAATGACCTGCATGAAGGTTAGAAATGAAGCCATGGAGACGCTGTCAGAACAGCCAAGGCTTGGTGTGGAGCTGAGCGTTCTCTGCTCTACAGGAGGAGGAGAAAGTGTTCTGAGAGATGTACAGAAAGCATGTGCACAGCCTTGGTCAGGGCAGTTCATAATCGAAATTACAAGAAAACTTCCAGAAGATGGCATCTCCAAGCATCACACATCTAGGTGCATCCAGGGAAGGAAGAGCTGTGGCATAGGGGTAGCCTCTCAGGACAGCAAAGTCTCCGCTAACCTTCTGACTGTGTTTTCAGGAGTTCAGGGGACTAGAAGCAAGGGGGATTCTGTGTCACACAGCTGGAATAGTGTTAAGTAGAGATCAAGTAAAAGCAAAAGAGAAGTCTTTACACATTTTTATGTAAATGGAAATATTTAAAAGTAGCTAGAATGAGTGGCAGGACCAAGGAAAGTACTTTTGATAGTCTAAGAACACATATACTTAAGTAAGTTTGGAAGTAACTTTTATGTTAAAGAAAATCGGTTGAGTCAAAGAGGTACCCAAGTGAATTGGTCCTGATGAGTATCTTCAAGGACTTCATAATGGACTGGTTTTCAAAGATCCTGAATGGAAACATAAGAAGGTGCTGAGTGAAAGAGCAGGTAACGCAAGAGTTCTCCAGAAAATTCAGTTTGCAGTATTAGAAGCAATATTTTCTTTAAGAATGAGAAAGAAAAAGTAGAAGGTAGTTCTACATTTTAAGGATAAAACAATAATAACCAGAATAGGTTGGTGACATTTGAGTGGTAAATGAAAGGGTTGAGGTGATCACAGGTATGACTGTGATCAGCCTTCATAGGATGGATCTGGACTTGTCACACAGGTTCACTGTCTTTCATCAGAGTTCTATGTCCTGACAGCAAACACAGAATGAGTAAGGAGGAATGATATATAAAGAATCAGTGCATCTTTGAAGATTAGAAGGAGCATGCAGTGATATAAGGTTAGACTATACACAAAAACAAAGCAAAGCAATTCCAGTGTGTAATGAAATGCATTCAAATGAAGTGCCTTAAGATTAATGATACAGTAGGGTTAACATCATTACTGCTAATTGACATAAATAACAAATATGGATGACACAAGTATGGTGGAAAGTTCAATAGCTTATTTTGGTATGAGTCTCATCAGTTAATTTAGAAAGACCTTTGGAAGTAACAAAAGTACTTTCAGATCTGCAGAAAGATTTCATCTTTTCTTGTTTAAAACATTCCTTAGTTGTTATAAGGAAACTGACTCCACAGTAAGAACAGAAGTTGGCTGACCGAATGTCAAAAACCACACCTCTGCTTTTGCCCCAGGTCCTTCTGGAGTAAGAGGAAACCAGAATTCTCCAAGCCAGCAGCAGGGCCAGGGTGGCTTACCCCATCCACAGGGTCTCCCAGCCCTCACCAGTATTCACTCTCCTTGGTTACAAAGCACACACAAATCTCTGCTCTCTCGGGGAAAGAAATGAAGCACTGGCAAGGAAGAAGATACTTTTCCTAGACACGATTGTGACAAAGAACAAAACACACAAAATAAGTTGAAGTTAAAAATAGATGTTCTCATAGATACTCTCATACGTATACAATGCTCACTCACACATTTATTCATGACCAGGAAGTGAAGGGCTGGACGTCACAGGAACTACTGGAAGCTTACTCCTTTCCTCTTCACTCTCTCTCATTTGTGCTTCTCTCTGCATATCTCCTCTACCCACCCCCCAAGCCATTGTCCCACTGTCTGTGAAGATGGCCAATCGTAGGTACAGGACCAAATCCACTTACAGTAATTAATTCACATCCTCTCTATCTTGATTCCCTAGACCTAGGATAGACCTGCTAATTTGCCACCAGAGTTACAGACTGTTTCTTCAAGAAGGAGTTTGGGTAGAGAAAACATAGGTCATTTCTTGCAGCCTGGTCTAGCTCAGAGGTGGAAACTATGAGACAGATGCCTCCACGGACTGCTGTTACCATGCTCTGAAAGGTTCACCATCCTGGTCTAGGATGTCACAGAGAATACAGGAAACAGACCCAACTGCACACACCAATTGACTGCAGTGTCCAGAGGAAAAATACTCATGAGCAGGTAGTACACACAGCATCAGTTCAAATGCTTTCATAATAATCCTGTTTTGGGCTCAGGCAAGAACAACCAGCGTAGAGGAGAAGGGTATGCTGTCCTTTGTGTGAACACATTCTGACTGATTCTATCTCCTGTATTGAGAGAGCTAATAATGTACATTTTTGAGGATTCTAACTTTATATTTTCCAATCAAGTATTATATATTTTTAGGAAAACCAAAATCGAGTCCTTTGGGCTTTCAAATGAGGAAAGTTAAACTAACAGAAACTGCTGGTTACCCATTCTCAGGAGAAACCTATAGAAGGCAGCATCATAGCTCCACTACCACAAGCTTTTCCCCACAGCAGGGAGAATGGGATGTGTGCATCTGTTTCTAAGTTCCGATCTATATCAGATTTATATCCAGCTTTCTTCAAAGAAGGTATGACTTGTTCCACAAAACTCATTTGTACTTAAGAAAAACCTCCCACCACCTCCCTCTCTTTCTCAACTTTGATCCAGGCAAGAGGTTGCTTTAAATTGGATCCTCACACTTGAGTCAGAGCTTTATAGGAACACAGCAAGGCAGGAAACTCGTCCTGTGTGAATCACATCTTCGGCAGCTGCGTTAACCTGCAAGCATGGTGCAAAGTGATGGAGTGCCTCATACTGAGGCTACAGGGCCAATCTTTTGCACAGCCGATTTCTGAGAAATGTGTTTTATCTTTAAATGTCACTGTTTTATATAGAATGGTGTTCCAAGTTTGAAGCCTCTTACCTATGGCTGGAAATCTTTTTATCACATGAGCATTTGAGATGGAACCAATTTGTTGACAAGTTGTAAATGGAATTGTCCCCGAAATTCATAGGTTGAAGTGCTAATCTCCATCAGGAATGAATGTAGAAACAAGGATTTGGAAGGGAAATAAGGCTAAATGAGGCCAGAAGGGTCGGTCCCAATCCTGTAGGGTCAGGGGCCTTAGAAAAGGAGCAAAGGAAAAAACTCTCACAAGACACACACCAGGGAAAGACCACGTAAGCCCACAGTCAGAAGCAACAGGCCACAAGCTGGGAAGAGGGCATTCACCAGAACGGGAGCATTCTGGCACACTTATTTCAGATTTCCAGCCTCAAGGTGGTGAGAACATTAACTTCAGCTGTTTATGGCACCTTGCCTATCGTATTTTGTTATGGCAGCCATGATGACTAGTGCATTATATAACCCAGTCACTCCCCACATCACAAAACTTGATGTGGATCACCAAAGAAGAAATATATAAGCATTAAAAAGTGTAAACTTGGAAATTCTGAAATGTTCTGGATAATTAAACAGTTGACCGATTATAAATATGTACTACATTTGTCTATTTTATCTTTAGTTCTTTCATTTCTCTTGTAGTTGCAGAATAAATATTAAAATGTAGCTCCAAAGATAATTATATCTTGAACTGACACTTTATGGAAGTAATTTTGATTTATGAGAAAATCCAATAGCTCTTAACTTGATATAACTGAATTAATCATAAATTGATTTTATTATAGGATGATTAAGCATGAGCATGAAGTCATCATTACATTATTAATTTATATACTACAAAGATGCAATTTGTGTTTGTGAGGTTTTTTTAATTCACAAGTTCTGAACACCAGTAAAGCGTGATGCTAATTTGAGTCTTTGGTTTAGCACTTCAGTTGCCTCATTTTACGTAATGCCACCTAACTTAATTCAGAAGAGAATTTCAAAATATAAATAGAGAAAGTAATTTTAGAAATTTAATTAGTGATCTCTCCCACACCACTGATTAAATTTTGCTTTGGATCATTGATTTTCAAAAAAAAATCCCTAAAATTTCCATGAGCTAAAATGATTATTTATTTAACACATTCCTATGTGTTTTACACATTTCTTAAGATGTTATTTGTTTAAAAAATGGAATTATGAAAGCTATATGGCTGCTGAGAAATGGTGGATTTCTTTTCAAGAGTGCATGGTATTTCACTGAGTATTTACAAGATAATGTGCAGTGAAAATGGGAAGAAAATATGAAAAAATATTATTTGAAACTTTGAGGAGATTTAAGTATTTTCCTATCTTCCCTGGCTAAAGACACTTTGGGTATGTGGCGACTCTGATTTATTTATTTATTTATTTTTTCATTCATTCATTTGTTCATTCATTCATTCAGGTGTGGAAGATAAAATCTAAGATCTCATGCATGCTAGGCACATACTCCACTCTACCACTCCACTCTACCTCCACCTTCTAATTTATTTTTAATTCCTTTTATTAAAAAGAAATTCACGGAGCTTAGAATCTTGATAAATAATTACCCAAAGGGTATGTTAAGATTTTGGAGATTTTAGTGTTTACTTCATATCACCCTTCAAGAGATAAACAACAAGGTACTACAGTCCTTGTTCTCAGTACTCAATAGAACACTTGTGGAGTATGTACTAAGTACTGGGCTTTTTGCTAGGAATCAGACAGTCGATTATAATGACGAAAACAGAGTTGGTTTCTGTGCTTTTAGAGCTGGGGTTCCAGTAGGGAAGGGAAGGACTAAAAAGTAATCACATAATTAATGTAAAATTATAGATGTAGACCATGCTGTGAAAAACATTCTGTGCTGCCCTCTGAGTGCACTGGGCAGGAGAAGGCACTGAGTTATCCCAAAGCAGCAGAGATCTGGAAGAGGGAACTACATGGAGCTGGGGGCAGACAGGGAGGTGGAGAAAGATGGCAGCAGTTTACCTGCATCCCAAAGGTAATGAAAGGAAGGAAGTGGTGATGTGGAAGCGGTGGTGATGGAGGACTGGTAGGATTGTATTTGCAATGTAAAAATACATACAGTAGAAAGGATAGGTCAGTAGAAGAAAGAATGGGTACAGGGCAGCCCAACAGAACGCTACCCTGGAAGTCCAAAGAGAAGTCTTACTGTACACTCTGGAGTTGGAGCGTGGGTGGTGAAGGTGGCAAGAGAAGCAGAGGGAAAACAAGGGAGTGGACTGAATGTATATTTTGGTCCTATGAGGCCATAAAGGTGTATTTCGCTCCTTCGAGAGGCTGTCCTGGCTGTGATAAGGTACATGAAAAAAACAATAGCGATTTACATGATACGGAAATTTCTCCAGCTTTGTGACAATGAAGATAAGGACTGTGTAACACTGGCTTCAAAATTCCTTTATTACTGATGTTGCTAAGGCTCCAAGGACTCCAATTATAAATAGCCCTCTCCTGGTTAATGTCCACGTTGCCTCAGTGGGCTGCAGAGGTTTGCTTCTGGTCTGGTATCTCCTCTAATGCTTGTCTCTGAATTATCACCTAAGGCTACTTCTGTAGAGGGTATTTCACATCTTGAGTAAAAGTCACCTGTAATCTGAGTGGCACTGCCTCATGAGGGGACTGACATTTCACCAGGGCAAGGCTACCCTTGGATTCTGAGGAGTTCTGGTTGCTAGGCAACCCAGCAACATAGTCCAGAAACTCTTTTAAAAATACCTTGTGTGTGAAGCTCTGCAAGTGGACTTATATCCAAATATGATTTGAACTCACACAGTATTTTCAAGGAAATTAGCTTTTCCCGCAGCACTTTTCAGTCCACAATGAGAAATTCTAATATAACATGAGACATAAAGAAAGTGGAGTTAAATGACTTCCTCAACACATATCTGAGTCAACTTTAAATTAAAATTGAGATTCTCTTCTCTAGTCAATAGAGAATTGGCCAAGTAATTTAAGGCACGCTCTTATTTATCCAACAATCCCAATGATCTGTCTTTCCTAAAAGTCAAAATTAAGTAAGTCCTCAAGAAGTTTTTGCAGTCTGAGTACTAACAATCTGTCCATAAATGAGCTCCCAAAGATGACTTCGCCCATGCATATTGAAGTTGTTCAGTTTGACTCCTTCTGTCAAAGTACTGTCTAAGAAAGACAAAGTACCCTACAAAATCAAAGGAAAGGATAAAACTGTCAAATGTCACATTGACTTTCTTGTCATCCCATTCTTCAGTGGTCTTTTTGCTGGGTTTTGATAGCTCCTTAAGAAATTTGAAATTGAACTCAAATAAGCAACACTAAATTCTTATTGCAAATTCTTCAACTCTCAGTATATAGGTATAATATGTATGAGTCCATATATAAGTATGTACCTGTTGTACATTTTCTATTTCAGCTTGTTCCTTCGAAAAGAACAAGATGTAGGCAATTCCATTTATTCAAGTTTTCTTGTATTTGGACCTTTTTCTGAGAACATCCACTTCCTGACAGTGCTGTTGACAATGTCACTCTGATACAAAAATTTCATTATTTTATCCCTACCCTGTGGGATAGACAAATTCAACACACTCTAAGGACAAACAAACTTTAGGTTAAAAATCTTAAGGGAAAATGCCATTTTATAGGAAAAGAGTTTAAATCAAAGATATTAGGTAAGATATAAAGCCAGAAGAGAAACCAGAAATATCAATGTGGAAAGGTTAAGATGTCCTCTATTTTTATGTCAATTCTGTTCTCCTATTTTGAATTCTATATATGCACTTTTAATTGTGTTTACTTGCCTTTTTGTAGTTTTTCCTTTAGCTTATTACTACTTAATGTATTTCTTCTCTTAATATTTAATCTTTGCTTGTTAAAAGAGTAGAATATGTACTACTAGCTCTCCATTGTAAAAATCTGCATTAATAGCTCTCCATGATAACAACTGGCTCCTCATACAAATGTAAAATGTAGGGACAAAGAGTAGTAAGAATCCATCTATTGTTCCCAAACTCAAAGATGACCACCACTGACCATTTTCTTATAATTCAGGATGACTGTGGTAAAACGTGTGAGAAATTGTCTCAAACATACCATCTCTTCTACAAAGACCTCAAGAAGAAATTCTGCAACCACATCCACAGATTCAGAGACAAATCATGACCCTAAATAGGAATATCAGAATTTTAGAAGTAATTATCACTCATTTTAGCAATGAAGAAACAAGCTAAAGAAATTAAATACTTTATTAAGGTGCAACAGCTTGGCATGAGAATTAGATGATTTCTTACATGACTCCCCATTATTCTCCTATAACCAGCATACGATGCTCTTTGTGTGCTTCAAAAGCAAATAGAACCATCTGAACAACTGTCTATAACCCAGATTCCTGGGTTCCAATTATTCAAAGAATCATCTTTTCAGGGGAAGCACATTTTCTCTGAAAGCCTTGCTGACACACAGTACACCCTGCAAACCACTGTGAAGACCAACTTCCCCCTTCATAAATTCCGTGTTATCCCTCGCCTACCTTCTTTCTACCCTCCACTCCATTTATATTCCTTGGCGGAATGTGTTCAGGCAAAATGCTGGCTGCCAAGCCAGACAGAAAGCATAGAATGAGCCCTGGCCTTGAAGGCTGGGTAGTAGAGTATAATGAGGAAAGGAAAGAGAGAAACATGATCTGAAGTAATAATTACAAGTTCAACTCTACTTGATCCAGGTGTGCTGTGCCACGGAAGTGGAGTGTTTTAAGTTGAGCTGTGTCTCCCGTTGTGATGTATGGCCTCCATACCTGTACGTGTGACTCTATTGGGAAGCTAGGTCTTACAGATGTCACTGAGGTACACAGAGGTCATGCTGTGTGAAGCTGGACACTGTGTCTGACAGCTGGGCTCCTGGAAGGACTTCAGGTTAGAGGTCCAGGCAAGTACAGCATGAAGAAAGCCTTGTGAAGTCAGAGGCAAACCGTTCACTGCCTTTCCTCCACACCAAGGAAGAGCAAAAGTGTTGACACCGATTACAAGCCAAGAAGAGGCCAGGAGGATGTGATGTCCAAAGCCTTAGAGAGACCACAGCATGCAAAACCTTGATTCCAGAATTCTAGCCTCCATGACATCAAAAATAAATTTCTGTTGCAAACTGCCTAGCTTGTGGTGATTTGTTAAAGTAGAAAACTAATACAGTGAGCATCATTTAAAAGGATTCATTTTGCAGAGGGAAAAACAGATTGGAATGATCAAAGAAATTGATAAACACTGGATAAATT
This sequence comes from Heterocephalus glaber, assembly GCF_053883595.1. Taxonomy (NCBI): domain Eukaryota; kingdom Metazoa; phylum Chordata; class Mammalia; order Rodentia; family Bathyergidae; genus Heterocephalus; species Heterocephalus glaber. The sequence continues at coordinate 4,036,435 of NW_028258293.1, forward strand.
GGATTAATTACAGCCATGTTCTCTGAAAAAAAGCAAATCATATTAAGGCTGTGTTTATCTTCAACTATTTTCAGTGAACATGAAATAAATAAAAGATAGAAGTATAAATCTTTACAATAAAATCTACTTCAAATTTTAATGAATAGATACAAAGTTCTTGAAAATTTAATTTTTTACTATGCACACAATAAAAGACCCAAATAGCCTTGATTCTTATTGATAAAGAATACTGTACTCAACTATATTATGCAAGTTTTCCTGTCTCATAGACAGTGTACAGCACTGTCTTTGGAGATTTTTCTGAAATATTTAAGCAATTACTAAAAGTGAACAATAAAAATAACAGAAGACTACATTTTGAATCGGGCTGAACACCGTCACACTGCTGCTAAGAGCAAGAAACATAAGAGTCTAGAATAGGGAAAATAGGAAAAGAAAAGTGACAATTACAAAAAAATTACATATTGTTGCCAAAATGATGAGTTCAACTTTTGGAAGAAAACCTTTGACCACTGTGAGAAGATATAGCCCACTGCTGCCTATCTAGTAAAAGCAAGACAGGAAAAGGAGGGATTCCTTAAATTGAATAAAATATTACCTCTGGGTTCTTAACTATGAAACATTCACTTAGAGGATGAAATGGAAGAAACTGGTAATGAAGATTTATTATGAAGATATCAATGAAAACAGAAAAATAACTGAGTTCAGAGTTAGTTGCTCTGGTTTGTAGGAAGCAGACTAAAGTTTGTATAAGTTGGTCGGTAGACACTATACTGGGCATTTTATTTCATTGTTTCACTTTCAGTTAGACTAACTACTGAACTTATAAATGTATAACTAGATTTAGAATGTGTGCATTGCAAACTCGATACACAAAAATATGGAACTGTTGGCCATTGTGATTATACATATACACATGAGTAACATAGTGACTTGCATTTTTCGGAGTCTCTGCTTTCTCTCCTTCTTTAGATGGACTCCATTAGATAACAAAGATAATGATGATAATCAACATGATGATCATCGCCATTATAAGTTAGACATATTCTGCCCTTCCTACATATCAAATATTAGTGTAATTTCTTTGCAGATATCATTTATTATGTGTTCACGTTGAGACCAGAATAGGTAGTTTTATGGCAATTCTGTACCTCAAGAAGGTGAGCTTCAGGGAGTGTAAATAAGGACTGGAAGGTCCTCCAGTTGTAAGTGAAGTCAAATCCAGCAATGCCTAATGTAATAGCTTGAGCTTGAAGCACTTGCTTACATGGCTCTCCTTTGTCCTCATTTCTCATGTCCTCTTCATTTTGCCCATGGGCAGGGCCGTGTTATTCCACCCTGTGGACTGGCAGAATATCTAAAATGGAGGAGACACTCTGAAGCTTTCCTTAGCCACTCCCTAGATTCCTTCCATACCATGTGTCAGAAGCTATCAAAGTTCAGGGATGGGAAGTCTTATTCTCAAATGGGAGAGGAGATGGCATGATGCCGAAGTCACTCATGAAGTGGGGTTTGAGAGCCTGGCTCACTGATGCCCAGGCTCCAACTTTGACCGGGTGAAGGTCTGTAAGAGAGGAAGTACAGCTTTTCGACTCCAGACAGGGAAAAAGTTAACCACTGGATGGAAACAGGAAAATCACAGAGGAATTAGGGAGTGACTAACAAAGGACAGAGGTAGGACCTAGAAAATGAATTTTATTATGTATGGAGGGAAAGAGACAGACTTGGAGATCTCCACTGGAATACCAGTGCCTTAGGCGTGACAGAAAGTGCCAGGTGTGATCTAGAAAGCATGCAGTAGGTTGTTCTCTCTGACCTCTGTCCCCTCCGGAGAACAGAACCACCACTACCACCGGGGGAAAGTAGAGAAGGAAACCAACGAAGAACCTGTGCTTTGTGAATTCTAATCTTCACCATGCAAGCGTTCATATTTATTTTAGAAAAAAGTTAGACATGGAAAATAACAAAAGACAATATTTTTAAATTATTCACTATAACAGAGATGACTATTTTTAAATTACCGTACTCTTTTTCTACTCTAATTTGCCTCAAATATATGTAATGCAGGTAAAACTACCTAAATTATCTCTATTATGACTATTTATGTATATAATATACATGCAACTATTAATATCTATACTTATTTTTATAAAAGTAAAGTTATATGTCACATTCCAATTTCCATTAACTTCCTTATCCCTCTTGGCAGCAAATTATGAACATATTCCATATCAAAACATAAACTTATGTAATAATTTTAATTATGACATGATTTAGTATCCAGAGCAGTAATAACATTTTTAAATCATTGCATAAGAAATTTTAATTATTTCTTTTTTTCGTATTGTAAACAACCTCACAGTGATCATTCTTAGCATTTGGCTGATTAATTCCTTGGAGCAGCCTTCCAGAATTAGTCTCTGGTTCACAGAGCATGTCCTCTTCGATATGCATTGCTCTCTGGAAATGTTGCCCTAGTTCACTCCCACGGGCAAGATCTGAAGATGCCTCTCCCCAGCACCCTCGCCCACATCGGGCCTGGTTAACAGCATATTTTGAAACTATTTTATAGCATGATACTTGTGTGTAGGAAGGAGACTCTAGTATTGTGTTATTAGCTCCTGCATAGGTGAAATGATAAAGCAAGTTATCCAATACTTGACAAAGAATATTTTTAGCCTGAAGAAAAACAATGATAATTAATAGTAGATTATACTAATGGTGAAAATATCAACAGTTGTAAGTAGATTGGCATAAATGACTATTCTTTCAAATTGTCTTTGGATTACTGTCCAACAGCATCAGAAACTTAAGTTTTAATGACTTGAATGACATTTATCAACTTTTCCATTATTAGCACAAAATAAACCACCAACGCTTTATAGCCAGAAAAATAATTAATCTGCACTACAGTCCCTTCTTCTGTGAGTCACCAAATGCCACCCACCCATGATGAGTCTCAGAGACTTATTGGGAGGGATTTTCCATCCTCCACAAGGCTCACTGACAAAAATATCTTGATCTATACCTATACTGCAATTTAAAAATATATATCCATATATGTAAATGAGTTTTGCTTTGACAAACAGGGGCTTCTGTTTAACTTTTTAGGGTGATTGTACTGATAGAGACATGTGAAAAGTCTTGTCTCTGTTTCCCTTTCACACCTCCAGACCCATTCCCATCCTTGAAAGGCAAGCCATGTATTTTACCTCAAGCTTTAAAAAAGAAAAGACCTACCCGTTATATGCTATCTTCATAGTGCACAAGGCAAAGCTGTAACCCAGGCTTAGTGATCCTATGTGATCAGGGTGATATGCATCCTGCCTCAGTTTCCTCCACATAAAAACAGGCGTATATGTGCCGTCTGCCTAAGTCCACTTTGAGTCAGAGTCCTGAGGTTATCAACATATCAAAAAAAAATAATTCTATTTTAAGTGTCCTGAAAAGCACTTTATTTTGTTTAAGTGTCCATTTTTAACAGCCATTAGAATACTTTTGCCTCCCTGGTTAATTTAAGAACAGTTAAAAATTATCAAGCAACACAATAATGCCAAGAAACAGAATTAAATATTTAATCTCTGCAAAAGCCTTTTTTATCTTAGAAATGATAGAACTGAGTTCCACATGGATTCAGGAATTAGTAAACTGTTGAGCAGTTGGTAGATTATGCAATCAGAACAGAGAGTTGCTTGAAGGTAGATCCAATGGTCTTGCCACACCATAGGAGTTTCTGGAGATGGTCCCCCTTCCTTCCTTCCTTCCTTCCTTCCTTCCTTCCTTCCTTCCTTCCTTCCTGCCTGCCTGCCTGCCTGCCTGCCTTCCAGCCTGCCTTTCTGCCTGCCTTCCTGCCTTCCTTCCTGCCTTTCTTCCTTCCTGCCTGCCTGCCTGCCTTCCTTCCTGCCTGCCTGCCTTCCTTCCTGCCTTCCTTCCTGCTTGCTTCTGACACTTGCCTCCCTCTGCCCATCTGCCCAATTACCACAGCAACAGTACAGGGGCTGCAGAATTTCACATTAGCTTTAGTCCTTGTTTGTAGGTTCTCAAACATTTACTCTTTACTAAATTTAAGAGGGAGGAAGTCTTTTCCCCAAAGTGCTTACTGGAATTTAGAAGCTGACTGACACTTGAATTCTGCCCACGTAAGAGTAGGGATCTGTATATATTTTATGCAATTTGATATGTCATTATTTGTTAGTACTTTTTATATTTTTATTATAATGTCATACAAGTAGGTATTAATAAAGTATAAAAAAAGCACTTTTCTTACTTCTTTGAAAAAATAAAATGAATTTCATAACAAAATAATTACAGAACAATAGTTAATACCCGGTGTATCATAATCTTTAAAGAATGCCCAAAGTGTTACTCAGAATATTTTGAAATGGCAGTTAAAAATTAAGAAAACTTTCAAGTATTCAATTCGTATGATTTACAATAGTAAAACAAATGGAAAGAAGAATAATTCCATGAATAACATTAACAGCACCTGCTTTTCTAGGCTTATTTCATCCTGCATTGTAATTAGATTAATCTGAGCAACATCTAGGAAGTGGCACTAATCAGAGCATTGGAATTTCCATTAAACTTTGTACCTTTAATTCTGTTTCTTGGCATTGTTGTCTTGTTTGAGAATTTTTAACTGTTCTTAAATTAACCAGGGAGGCAAAAGTATTCTAATGGCTGTTAAAAATGGACATTTAAACAAAATAAAGTGCTTTTCAGGACACTTAAAATAGAATTATTTCTTTCTGATATGTTGATAACCTCAGGACTCTGACTCAAAGTGGACTTAGGTAGATGGCACATATATGCCTGTCTTTATGTGGAGGAAACTGAGGCAGGACGCATATCATCCTGATCATGTAGGATCACTAAGACTAACCCACTAAATGGCATTTCTGCACTTGCATTTGGGTGATGAAGTCTGACTTCAACTTCTCCTCTCCAAAGCGATTTGACCGCCCGCCTTCTTGATGTTCTCTGCTATTGCCACACATCTTTGTGAGTGCCATTCTTCAATAAATAATGTTTTTATCCAAGTATAAACCAGAAGCACACAAATAAAATAGCTCGATGAGCTAATATAAAGTGAGCACAGACTCCTAAACCCAGTGTGAAGCAGAACAAATGTTCAAGCAAACCCAGAGAGCTGCCTCATAACCTCTGCATCCCTAAGAGTAACACAGACCACTGTACATCCTTCTCCATGCTTTTAAAAAATTATATAAATATTATCTTAGAACATGTAATATTTTGCCTGATGTCTTTTTAAAAATACTATGTTTGTTAAATGTTTCCAAGTTGCTTCAGGAAGCAGTAGATTGGTATTCCATTGTATAAATACACCACAATTTATTTATCCCATAGACTGTTGATTGATATTAGATGGATTCCAGACTGTGCAATTAGCAGTGCAACCTATATAAACATACACGTGCTCAGCTTTGACACACATCTACACAAATTGCTCAGGGTTCTAGGAAGGAATGGAGTGCTTCATCACAGTGTGTGCATATGTTTAATAGTGCTACCAACCATTTTTTCAAAATGCTAATACAAATCTGGCTTCCAACAGCAGTACACAAGGATTCCAGCAGGTCTACTACATTGCTATTAATATTTGGTATTTCAGCCAGTTTTATTTTAACCATTCTTCTGAATATGAAATGAAACTTCATGGTGGTTTTACTTTGTGTTTTCCTGATTATGAATACAGGTCAAAGCATCCCAGATGTATATTGGCAATTTGAATATTTTTCCTCATAAAGTGATTGTTGAAGTCTTTAGCCCATTTAAAAAACTATAATTTAGCTGTCTTCCTTTTTTCTAATTGATTTGGAGAAATCGTGATATACTCTTGATATAAACACCTTTTAGTTATATGTGATATGAATAAGTTCTCTGAATCCTGGCTAACCTTTCCACCTTCTCACTGGTGAACATCTTACTATAGCCCACTTAATGCTCTTTGATCGCTTTCTTTCTTTCTTTCACCATTCTTCTAAATATGAAATAAAACTTCTTTCCTTTTTTTATCTTCCTCCTCCTCCTCCTCTTCCTCTCTTCTTTCTCTCTTCTCTCTCTTCTCTCGCTCTCTTTCTTCTGTTGTACTGGGAATTGAATCCAGGGCCTTCACACTAAGCTACTTTGTGGATTTTTAAAATTTGAGCCAGGGTCTCTCTCAGATAATAAGTTGGTTGGGTTCAAACTCACATTTCTCCTGCCTTAGCCTCCCAGAGTCCTGTGCCTCAACACTTGGCAGTGTTCATGTCTTGTGTGAATATTTTTCAAGTTCAAGATCCAAAAGTTATCTTCTCAAAGCCCTTTTAATTTACCTGGCATTCTTAGATCTACAGCACATTAAAACTGATGCTTGAGTATGACGTGAGTTAGAAATCAATATTTATATTTAAATATGGATATGCATGTAGTATTATATCTTTTTAATAATACAATGACAGCATCTTAATATGATGATATTCTACATTAGCTATATTATGCCCCATGACAGAATACAGCACAGTATTTTAAAATGATTAAACCTTTGTGAAAAATGATAGAAACTGATATTTTTAAGAAGCAAAGAATGATTAAAGTTTTAAACTAGAAGAGGATAAAGTATTACCTCCAAAAGGATAATTTAATCAATTAAATATATAACATAAATATATAATATTAATTCATGATCTTTAATAAAGTTTCCCAGTTGTATTACCTAATCTAACATAGTCTCCTAAAATATGTTTTCGACCCCTTCCACTATTGGTTCTATGTTTCAGGCAGGAAAAAATCAAACTGTACCTGGAATATCTTGCTGCTACACTGCAAGACTGTGTTCAAAAATATGCAGAGTGCTGTGGCCAGGGATTTAGCTCAGTGGTTACATTGCCTGTCTCAAAAGCACAAGGACCCAAGTGTGTATATATATATATATATATATATAGAGAGAGAGAGAGAGAGAGAGAGAGAGAGGGAGAGAGAGAGAGCGCTAAGTGGACAGCAATCTCAATAAAAGAGTAAAAATAAAAGCAGTAATTAGAATGCACTGGAGAAAGCTGAGCATGTAAAGTGGCATGGGTCTATACTATGACTCAAAAAACATAATATAAATGATGCTAATTACACAAATTTAAATTAATAAGAATTATAGATGTCTTAATGGTCTACACAAATAAACCCAAGTTATTTGAACACCATCTTCAAGTTTTTATCTGCATCTATGTTGACTATCACAAATCTTAGGCTACATGTCATAATATACACATACGCTATGTATAGAATAACATAAATATTAAGATATACTCAAAATTATCACAAATATGCTAATATTTCTGTCAGTTGTTGGTTAAGCGTTATTAAAATTAGTTGAGTGAGGACAGATTTGAAAGAATAGGAAGTAATAACACAGGAGAAACTTTCCTTGGAGACGGAATATCTTCTAATGTGGAAGTTCCCACAATGAAGTCCCCCAGGGGCAGGGCTGGCATCAGCTGTGAGGAGTTACAAGGAAGATTCTCAGGCTGTTCCCAGACCACCCAAAGCAGAAGCTCTGGAAGAGATTCTCAGAAATCTAGATTTTTTTTAAATCCCAATTTGAGAATTATCAATCTAATGGAGCTATTGAGGCTATTGCAACTGTCAGAACTATTGATCTAAATCGTGTGGGCCATTTGAGCCTGACCCTCATATCTCTCAGGAGGATTTGATGATTTATAGACCAAATGAGTCTACATTTTCTCCCTTCATTGCGTTAGGACTAGTCATTTTGGTGCCTCACTTCACCCCAAAGAGCTGGGTATGAATTCCAATCCGGATAGGTCTTCTTACAATGTAATATTCACCATTCTTTTCTCTCCATTCATTATAACTCTTTCTACAAAAAAAAAAAAAAAGGTAAAACAAAATAATTTGTCCAAGCTGGGCTGCTACCAGGTCTTAAGCTCTAGACACACAATATCTCTGATCTTCATAACCACATGTAAATATGGAGATGAGACACAAGAAGCTGCAATTGAGCAAGGTTCAGTATGGAGAGCACAGCACACAGCAAGTGATGCGAGGGTGAGCTTGCACTTCCAGTCTGTCTGGCTCCACAACCCATGCTCTTTCCACTGTGCATTTGTTCTTCAGTCCCATACACTTCTAGCACGCATGCCACACATGTGCAACAAACATTTATTGAATGTACAGATGAACAAAGGAATGGCCTGCACCTCCCTGTTACTGTGTTTTGAGAACATGCATTCTCTGCATGGACAGTTTCCAGATAGCTTCCCAAAACAGAAAAATACCCAGACTAACATGAGGATCTACTTAACAGAGGAGGCGAGAAAAAGGCTAGAATCCTGGAGGAGGGATGATATTATCAAAATGCTTAGATCCTTACAGGAGAAACATTTCTGTCACTCCATAATCTCAAATGGTGTGTGTTCCTAAGGCTCCTTGAAAGCATTTAAAATACCCAAAATACATGAAAAGAAAGTTCATAACATTTTCTGTGAAAATGTGAGATTTCACATCTTAAAAATCTTTCTGTGCTACTACGAGCTGTTCATGGTTCATTTCATTTCACTTACCTTCCAGATAACTTCATAGAAAAACAGGACTCAATTTATTTTTAAAAGCATTTCAAAATTACGCAAAATGACATAAGGTGACAAATGCGAGAGTTGCTAATGTTCCTTGGAGGAGTCATGGGGCAGGGGAGAGAAAGAAACAGATTACAACGCTGCAGACATTTGTTATTTGAATAGCAGCAGGAATGGAAAACACATAGGGATAGCATTTTAAAGCTGTGTGTAGGAGGCACTTGCACAAAATATTTTGCCAACAGGATTTCTGCGTACACCTCTCACACACTGCTTAGGAAATTTACCCCAAAATAGAGATTCTCAACTTTTTTTTCCCGTGTAAGCTGTCTAGCCTATGTAATCAAAGTCCGTCAGCAAAATAGTATTCAGGTGCTGGCAAGATTGATAGCTTCCTCCTCTTTCCTATAGAGGGATGGAGCTGGGTATTTTCATTTCGCTCAACCACAGTTGTGAAAAACAATTTCTTTCATCTGCCTCCTCCAGCAATCTCCACTGCTTCCTACTCAGTTTCTCTGCCAGTGCCAAATGAGATTTTCCCACTATTTTGCTGTTAGACATTTACTGTCTCCAGGCATATTTATTAAAACTTGATCTTGAAACTTTACTCATGGTAATAATAAAAATGCATGTGAAACTTCTCTGAAAGAGCATGTTGTGAGACTAAATCTATTGTGAGGTGCTGAAAATAATTGATTTTTCTCTTTCTTTATGTCACTATAATGACATAATGTTCTCCCATTGCCATGTGGGAACTTACATGTCATGTTAAGATTCAGACACAAATTTGCATATTAATTACTTCAGTTGTAGGTAACCTATGTTAAAATTTAATTAAAATTAGCTCAGATTTGAGTATTCAAAATTCAAAAGCTTTTTCTGTGCTACACCTACCTGAGCCCTCCCTGCGAAGTCTGGCATAGTGGACACAGAGAATCTTACATAGCCCATGGAAAATGACACTCCTGCTGCCCTGCAACTGCCCAGAGCATTGGGTTTCGAGAGTCGCTTTTGTCTTTGACTGCTAATGATGCCCCCACAATGCTGATGGTTGCTTAGGGTATCTCCTGTCAACACAGTCTAGGCTACAAAATCCTTGCTCAGCAGTGTTGTTTTCTTCCATGTTCACTAAAGATTGGAATAAAACAAACCCTTCCCCTCAATGGGGATAACACTCCTTCCGAATCTCTATGCCATAGTCTGTTTCTGAGACCTCAAATCTGCACTGCTGCCCCGAACCTCACAGTTCCCCCTTTGCCTACAGCTCCTGGATCTTCCACACACAACTCATATCCCTCTAGTCATTCAAGTCTGATATAATTAGTTCATATGAGAAAAAGTTATTTGTTTTCCAGGCCTCATTACACAGAATTTCTTTTAAAAGTCATTATACGGTAAGAGCAGTGGCATACCTAAAATCCTAGCAACTCTGGGGGCTGAGCCAGGCTACCTTGAGCAATGTAGCAAGATTCTGTCTCAAAAAGCAAACAAATGTGAATTCTGTCCCTGAGATATTTATCGGTTAGGGTGACAGCCTTTGCTGACTACATATAATATAAGCTATAGATTAGAAGATCAAAAGCTAAGTATAATAGAGCTTCTATCTTAATAAAACACAGAACCTGATAGATTAGAGAAATTTTTTTAAATCATTGAAATAATGAAAACACACAGCTGGGCCGGGGAATTAGCTCAGTGGTTTTGCCACCTGCTGCGCAAGCACAAGGACCCGAGTTTGATCCCCATTACCAAAAAAAAGAAAAGAAAATACATGGTTAATTATAGTGCTAAATTGGTAATAATAATAATGAATGGTTGTGTAATGGAGGTGTTATGAGGACGCAGACAAGGGGAACTTACCTACCAATGTCCAAGAGTCTTTGTGTCGTGTGCTTGTGCGTGCACCCATGTGTATGTCCATGAGCCCAGGGAGGTACATGTAGGTGTTCTGGATGAGGGGCCAGTACTTGGTGGATTGTTGAAAAGTAATGAGAGATAACAGCAAATTAAGAGGATACAACAGACAGAAGGACTATGATTTGGAGTCAGAGGTTTTGAGAAAAACGTAGGAATTTATAAAATTTAGATATACCTGGAGGAAAAGTAAACATAGAATAATAGAAGAGTAGCAAGTGGCAGCCAGGTCCTATGAAGAAACACCTTGTGAGTTGTGCTAAGTGTTCCAATGACAGTGGAGAACTCTCAGAAACTTCAAGTCATGCAAAATACAAAAGAGAGAGTTGAACTAATCAAGACTCAAACAAAGGAAACCAGTGTATACACACAGGAATGCCTGTGATCTAAGAAAACTTTATTGACAAATAGGCCAGGAGATGGAGCTGGCTTGCAAGTTGTAGTGTGGCAGCCCATGTCTTAGACTATGCCTGATTGAGTTAGCGCTTCTCTCACCTTGGGTAAAACTGAACAAGAAACGCTGCTGCTCTATACGATGTAGATTTAGCCATGCATTTTCTTCATGAGCATATGCTATTTTTTCTGACATAGTAACTGGGGTTTCCATTTCTAAAGAGCATCCTTGGATCTGCAATAGCATAACGATTATGTGGTTAATGTCTGATGGGATCCTAAGTGGTTCTTGATTTCCTGAATCTGACGCAAAGATACTATGCAGTCTACTGACCACAAGAAAGAGTGAAAATGGGTTTAACTTCTAAAACATAACCATGATTATTTGACCAGTATTAGAAGTGTTTTAATCTATATTCTTCTAAAACGTTTACCTGTCTAAATAAACAAGGAGACAATTTTTAGAAATAATGGTACAGTATTCTCATTTATAGAATGCTTCACTAGGGATAATTCAATAAAGAATCCTGAGTAATAAACCAAAGCACTAAATTATATTCTCAAGTTTATTGTCATTTGTTATATATTCAATAAACATTTAATAAAATATTAGTGTTAGGTACTGGATTAAATATTAGAATGCAAATATCAATGAACAGTTTTCATTCTAAACAAAACCATGGTCCAGGAAGGTGGCTGATTTCTTCATGGGGATGCTTTAATTTTCAAGTGAAAGTATCCTTTGGATTTTGCTAGCTTGAATGCACAAGTGAATTTGATGACCAAATTAAAAGGAGCCTGTGATGAATCTACTTTACTCACGGGAATTCTAGTTGTTTCCAGGTATCTTCCTACCTGCAGTTCCTGAGTGATACTTAAACAGGTCCACGAATTAGTCACTGCTACTACTCATCTTTAACTGCTTGATGGATAGACAGGCTCCTGGGTCTTCTTATAAGGCCAGAGACTGAGAAGATTGATCCTGAAAAACCCCCTTTGTCTTTCTTGGATTTCTCCAGCACCACAGCATGCTAATCAGCTCTACAGCAAAAGTACTGAACTTATTGTTCCATGACCTCTGGAGCTTGTTCCTGCTTCCCTCATCCCTCCTGGTTCTTTCTACACTTATGACGACCCATTAAAGTCTTTCTGCTATAACATATAATGTCTATTCTTCAAATGAAACTCAGCAAAAGGGCTGGGTGTCAGGACTGTGATCCTTTGGTGGCTCAGCCAGGCATCTTCCTCCTGTGATATATTATAATATTTGCATATGAACTGTTACACAATAATATGTGCACATCCACAGGGACACACATGATGCTAAGATAGTTATATAAACAGAGATTCCAAAATCACTCACACCTCATGACCAGCAATCCTCCTTCAGGTAACTTGTTTCTTTACATCAGTAATTGAGGACTTTGCAATACATTCAAGTATTGGTCCAGAAATGACCCTTTCTTGGAGCTCCATCACACATCTCTATATTTTTGAATTCCAATTTAAGAATCTCCTGCTCTTATAAAATTATGAAGCTTTGTTTTCTTCCAGTCTTAAAAACCTCAAAAAAAATATTTTGGGAAGAGCGAGTCTTGACTAGTAATGAGCATCTTAGTTTCCCATTCTCGTCCAGGTACAGTCAGCAGTGAGTTTATAATTTACTTGTAATATAATCAGTTTCATTAATTATAGTCAAAATTGCTAGAGCAAACACTTCCACTTGGTTATAAAAAGTTCCAAGGAACACCAGTCACATGCTAACAATAAGAGATAGCTGAATAACATACAAAGTCATAGCTTTCTTGAGTCCACAATAGAACAGAGTTTCCAAAGTAACCATGTAACTGAATTCCAAAGATGAACAAGTCTTTCCAAGGACAGATAGAATATATTATGTGTGAGTGTTACTTATGAGGTGTCAACTTGAGTAAGAGCTACTTTGCAGATAATTAAATTCTGGCCATGTCTGTGGATGGTTAACATGTAGGTCTGCAGTTGGGAGGAGCATCCCCTGGAGAGATGGGTGGCACCAACCAATAGCTCTGTAGCTTAGACATCCATGGCCTTGGACATTGGTCTCCAGTTCCTTCAAGGGCAGACTCTTCAGCTCTCTGAGAGACTCACACCAATGATTCTGCAGTGAGCTTCCCGGGCTTTGACCTTCAACTGCTACTACATCCTCCAGCTCTTCAGTGTGCAAAAGGCAATTTTGTATTCTTCCTTCTCTAATCTGGCAGATGGCCACTGGGACCTTTCCAATTCTGGTCTTGTAGGCTTACTTCATAATCATAATATATGTACAATCATGGATACATTTTATACTCAATCTGCTCTTGTAGACAACCATAATTAATACAGTATGGGAGACAGAGGTGGCTGCCAATGCAGCAGGTAAGAAAACCTCAATTTAAACTGTAATCCATTATGAAACACCACATGTGGTCTAACATGTTGGATTAGAGCAGAAGAAAACAGATTAAATGTAAAGTCTGCCTTTGCTTGTGAGATCTTCTCCATGGACCTCCATTAGAATCTCAGAAGAAAAAATGAGGACAAGCAGAAGACTAGAAGAGTCCATGTTAGTGGGGGATGCACACAGGATCTCACTGACGGCTGTTAACCCGTGGGCACGAAATGGCCTACTCTTCTACAAAGCACAAGTTTAATACTACAGGACTTGAAGAAGGGCAGTAAATCTGTCACTTTCAGGATGTGGACAAAGATCCCTTATGACTAAGGAAACATTAGCAGGAAAAACATTCCCTGTCTCCAAGGAAAGAGCAGTAATTACCTTGGGTGCAGACTCCTGCATTGATACCAAGTGGAAGTCTGGAGCTGCACTGCCAATACCACGAGCCCCCTGCCCAGGATGAAGTATAGACACAAGGCAGTGCTGTAGTCACAGAGAGAAGGAGAAGGAAAGGCAAGATTGGTGCCCAAGATTCACGAACACAGAGTGTCCTGGGACTGAGGCTGGACCCAAAGGATGGAGTAGTCCTTCCCCGCAGCCAGCAGAACACAGATAACCAAGGATCAGCAGCCTGGAATCCCGTGGAGAACGTGAAGAATCTCTCTGCAGAGGAGGCATACAGGACTACTGAGGACTGCGGCTGAGTGGGGGGTCACAGGTACCTTGTGACCTTCAATCAAAAATGAAGAGACATGAAAAAGAAAGGAAAGAACTCACCAATGAGGAAGAGAGGAAGCGGGCATAGTACCTGACTCGGTGATCACCAAGATGTCAAAATATTTCAGTGACTTTAAGATAGCTTTAAAGGGAATGCATTCACAAACAGAATAGACAAGGGCACCAAACCCACGAACACATGGGGATCATCGAAAGGGAGATGGAGCCTATAAATTAAATGGAAAGGCTAGAAATGCGAAGTATGATACCAAAAATGTGAAATTTATTTAATGAGCTCATTAGTAAAATCAACAAAATAGAGAAGAGAAACAATGGATGTGAACACAGGCTAATATATATTACCCAACTCAGAAACAAAGAGAAAAGCAATGAAGCAAATAAAATAAAGCTCAAGAGATGTGGGGCAATATTATGTCAAAAATGCCTAAAAGCACTGAATACCAGAGGAACAAACAGGACAAAAATACATCTAAAGAGACAATGTAAATAATTTTCCAAAAATAAAGAAAGCTAAAGGTCCTAGAAAGTAAGAATTCTAAGCAAGATAAATATGGGGAGGGGAATGGAAGAAAGGAAAGAGAGAGAGAGAGAGAGAGAGAGAGAGAGAAACATTCTAGAAATTATATGAACATCAAAAAAAAGTCTTTTAGGCAAAGACAGAATTATGAAGAATATAACACACAGAAAAACAAAGATAAGAATTACAATAAACTTGTCTGAAATCATGCAAGCATAGAGAAAATCAAACATCCTTCTTAAAATAGCAAAAAGGGGATAGATTAATCCTATTAACCCAGAATTCTACACCAAGAAAAACTCTTTTCTTCAAAGTTAAAGCAAAGTAAAAGCTTTTCCAGACAAATAAAATCTGAGAAAATCAATTTCTAGCAGAACTGTGTCTTAAGAGATATTTAAGGAAATTCTTCAGCAGTGTGGTATATTAGACAGACACTCAGTCTAGATAAAAAATCAATTAATTAATTAATTAAAAAGGGGAAAACAGAAAAGTAAAAAGAAAATACAGAAGATAGCTTTGCTATATTTTCAGTGAATTCATACATTGGTATTTTTCATTTTTACTTGTCTATTAAAGCATTTATAACAAATTTAAAAGTGAAATATATGAAAATAACTCACAGGATAAAAAACTGGAATGTATTATTATGCAGTTCATATTTTATGTCAAATTTATAAAATTAGACATGTAGTTAAACATGCATATTTTAAATATTTTGAACAACAAGAACTTAAAAGTAAGTATAATTACAAAGCTAGTATCAGAGATAGAATTAAATAACAAAAATAAAGTATAAGGAAACAAGGAGAGAAATAAAGTAAAGAATAAATTAAACAAAAAAAATTATCAATATACAGTGGATCCTCAAGTTACAACTGGCCTGACCTATGAACAACTTGGGTTGATTAGGTTAATGGAAGATTCATCTGCCTCTTGTTATCCATAGCATGTACCCTGGTAAACATCCAGATCTCAGCTGTATTCACTTAGTTGCAACCAGCCCTCAGGAACCAATGGAGCTTGCACGTCGAGGGACCACTGTACTAATTTAAACCTAACCAATATACTCATTTAACCTAAACCCCATGGATGAAAGAAAAAGTGTAAACACTCAAATTAAATTTCAGAAAATTTCAGAATAAAGTGAAATTGAACTATACATTCTTATGTAAGACTTTCTTTACATATAAGTACATAAGTTAAAAGCAAAAGGAGTGGAAGGGTATGATGTGCTGTCACTAATTATTAAAATGTTGGAAATGTAGATTGATATCGGACAAAAGAGACACCAAAACAAGGAATACTGCCCAGTATGTAGAAAACAGTAAGTACATCAATTAACCAGAGGACCAGATTAGTGCCAAAGCACCGAGCACCTAAAGCAACAGGACTATAGACAACAAGAAGCAAAAGCATAGAGCTGTCAGGAGAAATGGACAAAACCACAATTATAATTGGAAATCCCGAAACTTTTCACTGCGTAATTGATAAAATGGACAGACAGAAAGTAAGGTATAGAAGTGAGCACTATCAAAAACCATCTACTGATTGAAAAGAACCTGTGCCTAACACGTGTGTAAGACACCACTTTCAAGGATACAGAAACACTCACCGAGATGGGCTGCATTCTGGGAGGTGAAACTCCAATCAGTGGAAGGGGTGTATTATGACCAAAGTGAATTGAACTAGAGATCAGAAAAACAAGCCACAAAGCAACAACAAAAAAGGGACAGGAAGTCATTACATAAATTGGGAAATATTTGTCATGAGATTGCAACATTTCAAATATTGTTAAATACAGGCAAAACATGGGCTCTGAGGAAATATACATTATGGTGTATTTATATTAGAAAATGAGAAAGCCTGAGATTACAGGCATGTGCCACCATGCCAAGCTGTTACTATTATTATTATTACTATTACTACTACTACTATTTTTATTGGTATTTGGCACTGGGGATGGGACCCAGGGCCCTGTGAATCCTAAGCTTGCACTGTACCTCTGAGCTGCATACCCTGACACATTTAATATTATTAAGATACAGATTATCTAGAAATTAATCTGTGAATTCAATACAACCCCCATCAAAATGCCAAAAACTATTTTGGATCCATCCAAAATATAATTATAAAAATTTATATGGGAAAGCAAATGACTTAGAATAACTAGAAACACATATTTTGTGAAAAGACACTAACGTGGTCACTCTTGCAAATACAGATTTAAAGCCTATCTATGATGGTACAGTAGTCAAGAGAGCATAGTAGTACCAAAGGGTTAACCTATGCATATTCCTGACTCAAAATAATAAACCAAACATGCTCAGACATGAACTGTCAAAATAATGCAATAGACGAAGGATTGGCTCTTCAACAAAGAGCGCTTAAATAACTAGTATCATACCTAAAAGTGGCCCTTGATTCATTTAGTTTATCATACATGAAATAATAGGCATATATATAAAATCTAAAAGTATAACAATAACTCCATGAGAAAAAGGAGACAATTATTGTGACCCTTGAAACAGATTTGTTACATAGCATAGAAAAAAATATAAACTGTAACACTTTAAGTGATACTTCACCAAGATTTAAAATTTCTGTTCTTTGAAAGACATGAAAATGAAAAGACAAGCCACAGACTGTAAGAAAATATTTGCAAAATCTATATCTGGTGAAGTTTGTCAGAACATATGTAAAGAATTCCTGAATTGGTTATGAGGAAACCAATTATCTAAGTACAGAATGGGCAAAAAATTTAAATAGATGTCTCATATAAAGAGCATATAAAATGGCAAGTGAGGACAAAGACTCTTGAAATCATGGTTCATTAAAGAAATGAAAATTAAATCCATAATGTGATAACAGTACCTATATAATCAAATGGCTACAGGTGTAAAAAGACAATACCTGGTACTGGTGTAGATGCAGAACAACTAGCACTTTTGATATAGTACTGGTTGGAATGCAAACTGATACACTCAGAGTTTGCCAGTTTCTTATAAATTTCAATATACAATTTCCATCTAACCCAGCAGTTCTCCTACTGGTATTTACAGAAGATAAATAAAAACATATGTTTACCCAAAGTCTGTACCAGAGTATTTATAGTAGATTTATGAGTTTGTAATCTCTCACACATAGGAACAATCAAATACCATCAGCTGTATGCATTAACAAATCATGGTGCATGGTTGCAAAACAATACTACCTACCAGTGACAGGGAGTGAACTACAGGTATATTCAGCAACACAGAGAACTCTCAACTACATGAAGCACTCTTTGAGGAGGTATGCATAGATATGTATACAATGTATACAATCAATGTATACCACATTCTATTTCTTCTTAAACCCTTGAAGTTATTTGACTTTAATAAAGAAGACATTGTTTGGATGGCATGTTTTATTTTTTCATTTTAAACATTCACTATCATTATGCAGAAGACATTACTTCAGAGATTTACACAGAGCAACAAAGACCGGATGTATAGAAATCAAGTCATTGGCTGACAGTGGATAGGGTAAGATAAGGGATCGAGACCAAAAGATAATGAGATACATTTTCATGGTGATCTGATATTCTCTATCTTGGATTCACGAGTGGCTACGTAGCAGTACATGTTTATCAAACCTAGAACCTATACATATTTCATGGAGGCTCATTTTGGGTGAATGATGCATCAATAAATTGGATTTTCTTACAATCTCTTTCTTAAAAAGACAGTAATGTAAGCAAGAGAACAGCATAGGCTTCATCTCTCAATCTTCCTGAACTCCAAGGTAAATTTAAGGTGAAATGCTGAGAAAATACTGTCTTGCTGTTCCTATTTGCCTCTAAGCATTTTCTAAATGCATATCTCAAGCAAAAATTCACTATTGTAATTAAAAAATTACAAACTTGGAAGAAAAGAAAAGCTCGGTGACTCAAACATGAGCACAAAGGTAAGAGGCCAGGTTCAGGGTTCTAGGCCAATGGTGAGGTGTCGTCCTTCAACAGCATACAGCCCAAAGCTGCCCACACCCTCAAGAGCCTGCTAAGAGGCTGAGCCTGGAGTTGAAGAATTATACCAAAAAGGCCACAAATAAAGTTTCTAACAAAATGATTCAATATTGGTGTCATCCAGAATTGACCTCTCCCCTCTTCTAATCTGAATTTCTACTAGAGTATGCATCATTGATATAACTATTCTCCAATTTGACAAAAAACTGGAAATGATCTAAACTTCCACATTATTTTAATAACTGTAATCAGTGTGTTGAAGGTGGAGTCATCACCGAGGCTGCCATGGAGTATGATGTTAGGGTTAAGTTTCAAGAGAGTTTTTTCTAATTATCCCATATGTTTAAATATCATCTATAAGAGTTACTGACACATCATCTCTCTGAAGAAATTAGTGGGTTGTAACTGCACTAGGATTTGTCTTACATGTGGCACCAAAACTTGAACCCAGGGCCTTGGCACTAAGCTACAGTTCCAGATCTTATTTTTATTTTTATCTTTTTAGACAGCATCTCACTAAATTGCACCAGATGGGCTTGAACTTGTGGTCCTCAGAATCCCAGAGTGCTGGGATCAGACTTGCACCGCCATATCAGGCTATGATTTGTTGTTATTATCAGGTTTTTTTAATAAGCCACATAAAATCTCTTATGCGGGAAATAATTAATAGGGCTGCATCTACACAGATACCGACTTAGTAAAGCACATTGTTTAGAAATTAAGATAAAACTCAAAATTTACCTTTTGCAGCAGAAAAAACAAAAGCCCAAACAAAAAAACCTTTTTCCTTAAACTCCACCGTCGGTCACAAATCTTACAGTGCCACTTCTTGACATGTACTGGCTAAATCTGTTGATTCATCAGTCTGGAGAAACGGGGACTTTTCATGTTTCACGCAAACTCCTCAGTGTGATGTGACACATCATTGATAGACAGCTTACTGTACTCTTCGAGATCAGAGCCTCGTGTGTCTCATGCTGCGACTATCCAAAGATTCACTCACTTTAATTTTACATGCACACATTATTGGTTTCTCTCCTGTTATGTGATTTTTTTCTCCCCAGGGAAGTAAGTTTAGTTACCAAATAACTTGATTTCTGAAACCTGGACTTTTGACTTTTTAGTAAAACTTCACTCTCCATTGAGAATACAGCAGCCACTGAAAATAACCACTAGCTTTACCCATTAAATGGCTGTAAGTTTTACATTTTCTTGGTAACATTGCTGCACAAGATTGTCCTAAATACCGTCCAACAGCCATCAACAACCAGTGGCCATCCTTATTTTATTTCAGAAACTTACAATACATTCTCATATGAGGCTGAAATATTTTATACCAATATTAAGAGTTATGCCCAGGTAATATTTACTACTACATTTAACACACTGAAAATTTAAATAACAATTATTTTCAAAACCATCATCTCTCATGGAACTTGTAGCCACAATCTACAGAAACTCGGTTGAGAAAATCTTTTTTTTCTTTTTACTTTTTTATTTCTTTATATATCCTTTTATTGGTACATTTTAGTTATACAATATAATGACATTCATCATTGGAAATTTGCACCTTTACATAATCTCTCTTGGTTCTTATATTTCCCCTTTCCCCTGCCCTGTCTTCAACCTCTCCATCCCTCCCTATTTACAGAGACTTTGTTTGCTTTTTTTCATTTTCTCATATTAATTCTATTCAGTTGAGAAAATCTTATGAAACTATTGAAATAAAATCGATGTAGCATTACTTTGGATAAAACAAATTATTCTTGAATAAATTATATAACTAAGAATTAGATGTCTATATAGAATTAGATGTTTATTAGATGTCTAATGGGACTTTAGCATGACATGAGAACAGTGAGTAAAAAATAAACCATTTAATGAATGTTTCTGGTAAAACTTGCTAACAGTTTGGAAGAAAAGCACAATAATCCCTAGGATCCTAAATAAGATCCTAAAATAAATTTAAATAGAAGAAATAATTAACAAAACAATAAGAATCAAAAGATGTGCAAGGAACTCTAAAAAACTCTACTACCTAGGAATCAGAAAGACTTTCCTACTTCAAATCTGGATGGTATAAAAGAAAAGACAAATAAACAAAGATTTTGCAGGGGAAAAGATACTATTAAAATGCCAAAAGAAAAATAATTGTCCTAAAACATATAAGGTAGATGATAGACAATGGGTTAATTTGTAAAATACTCGATTGCTCTTACAAGTTAAATAGAACTAAACAATATAAATGTGCCAAATGATAAGAATAGATAATTCACAGATTCGCAAATTCTAATGAACAAATATGGAGGAATGTGCTCATCACCACTGCTAGTCAAAGAAATGCAGATTTAAGCAACAATTATGTTACCTAAACTCTAGTGCTGAGAGCTTTTTCTGACAGGAAAGGATGTTGTGACTTGCTATTGGAGCAACAGAGTGCTATGGCTCTTTCGAAAGGCAAGATAGTAACATCCACCCAAAAAATCTCTTCCATAATAATTGACCCAATGGAAAGGAAAGTCCTAACTGATAGACAATAAGGGCAAATGAGTAAGGATGGGTATTAGGCTTTGTTCACTGTGACCAAGAACTGAAAATCGAAAGATTGTACATCAAAAGAAATCATGTTCTACACCATGCAACATCAAACGGCCATGAAAAATAAAGGGTAAATGATACAGTAGATGATAATGAAGAATTTCTAAAATGCTTAAACGCTGATGTAAAAAAATGCATGAAAAAACTAATATGACTTGTTTTTGTAAACGGAAGATTTAAATGATCATCATTAAATAATAATCAAAAGAGAAAAATGTATGCTGATATCCAGTATGTGTGCATATAATAGTGAAAAAATAATGAAGTTCATTATTAAAATGAACTGTGTTATTAAAATTACTTATCTTAAGAGATGAGATTAAGTGTGCTGCTATTATGAACACAAAAGACTATAGGAAATATGGCAGAGGTGATACAAACATATCTGTAAATAAAGAAAGAAATCAATATTGAATTTGTAAAATAATATAAAATAAAGTAAGCAATATATAGAATGATTCATAGAAAGAAAAATGAGAAATTAATGATAAAAGTGTTAATTCTCTCTAAAATAACTTGTAAACCAAATAGGATTTTTAAAAATTAATAATAGAGATTATACTAGAAATAAATGTCAGTTTAAAGCTTATTTACATTAAAAAAAAACTGCTACAAATAGCCAGAAAATTCTGAAAGGAAGAGTAATGATAGAGCAATTTTTTCATCAAAAGTTAAAGTTGGCATAAAGATATAGTCATAAAAATGTTTGAAAATAGTCCAGGACCGAAGGTGGATGCACAAAATGAAAAAGTCCAGAAATAGACCCAAATACTCGTGGGGATGTAGTATGTATAGTGCACACAGTGTTGCAAATCAGTGAGTTGAGAAAGCGTTTTCAAATAAAATAAATAGTGTGAAACAATGGTGCATCCATGTGGAAATAATGAACTTGGATTGTTTTGTGGTCTCTGTCTCCGGAATGATCTCCAGATGTCTCAGGTATTTAAATATATGAAATGAAACCATAAAGGAGAAAGAAAAATGTGAAAGTCCTTAGATTATAGTGTAATGGCAGGAAATTCTTGATTTAAAACATAATGCACAGAACATATTGAAATGATTGATAAATTTGAGTATTGAAAATAAAACATTTTTGCAAAACAGTGAATACTATAAAAGAAGCCAAAATGCAGATTGTGTCCTGGGAGTGCACCTCAGTGGTAAAGAACTTATCCAACACTCACAAGGCCCTGAGTTTGATATTCAGCATTGCAGAAAACCAGAAAGCAATCCCCTTCCAAAAAAAAAACATACACAAATGACAAAATGAGAAAAAGTATTTACTATCCTGGAAGAGGGAGCAAATTTTATAAAAAATTAAAAAAAATTGCAAACCAGTAGATAAATGGGGGTTAAGAACAAGAACATGAAACTAACATAAAATAATAGAAATTTAAGCATGTAAACAAATGCTCAGATTTACTCATTTAAGAAAGGCAATTAAAATAATTTTTAAGTTATTTGAACATGGTTTTGGTTACGTAAATCAGTGTTAATTTACCTAAATCAATTCTATGATAATGTGAGAATGTCAATTTCATAAAAATGTACTGATTTATTAAAAGTAGGATATTATGATGTATGTTACCCTTAAATTTATATTCACATATACATATCTACATACAACAGACAGGAAGAAAGTAGTGCAGCAAATAAAATGAAAAATGAAGTAAATTATTAACAATAAGTAAATCTACATAAAGAACATATAGATATTCTTTGTATTTTTTTTCAGTAACTTAGCTATAAGTTTGAAATTACTTGCAACACTCAAAATGAAGTATTTTTTGTTGTAGTGTGTAGAAAATACTAATTTATTGAAGCATAAAATTTGGCAATCTCTATCACACATTAAAATGTACGTATTACTCTTCAGTGAAATTGAAAGGGAAGCAATACTCCCACATTCATTCCTGGAAGCAAGCATTACCTTGATCCCCAAAGCAGAGAAAGACCTAACTGAAAAAGAGAACTATAGGCCAATCTCACTAATGAACATAGATGCAAAAATCCTTAATAACATAATGGCAAACAGAATGCAGAAGATCATCAAGACGATCATACACCCTGATCAAGTGGGATTCATCCCAGAGATGCAGGGATGGTTCAATATATGCAAATCAATCAATGTAATACACTATATCAATAGAGCCAAGGACAAAAACCATATGATTATCTCCATAGATGCAGAAAAAGCATTTGACAAAATTCAACATGCATTTATGATAAAAACCCTACAAAAAATTGGAATAGATGGTCTCTACCTCAAACTGATAGAAGCCATCTATGAAAAACCAACAGCCAATATCATACTAAATGGTCAAAAACTGAAATCCTTCACCCTAAAATCAGGAACAAGACAAGGATGTCCACTATCACCACTCTTGTTCAATAAAGTCCTGGAAACATTAGCCATAGCAATTAGACAAGAGAAAGAAATAAAAGGAATAAAGATAGGAAATGAAGAAGTCAAACTGTCATTATTTGCAGATGACATGATACTCTATATAGAAGACCCCAAGAACTCCACCAAAAGTCTTCTAGACTTCATAACCAAATTCAGTCAAGTAGCTGGTTACAAGGTCAACACACAAAAATCAATAGCTTTCCTCTACACCAATGACAGACTCACTGAGAGAGAAATAGGGCAAATAATTCCTTTCACAATAGCATCCAAAAAACTGAAATACCTAGGAATCATCCTAATGAAAGAAATCAAAGACCTCTTCTCTGAAAATTATGGCACTCTGAAAAGAGAGACTGAAGATGATATCAGAAAATGGACAGACATCCCCTGCTCCTGGGTAGGAAAGATTAATATAGTGAAAATGGCCATACTTCCAAAACTGCTATATAGATTTAATGCAATTCCAATTGAGATCCCAGCAGCATACTTCATAGACCTCGAGAAAACAATCCAAAAATTCATTTGGAACAAGAAGAGACCCAGAATAGCAAAAGCAATTCTAGGTAACAGAGACATGGCAGGGAGTATCACAATCCCCAACCTGCAACTATACTACAAAGCTACTGTGATAAAAACAGCATGGTACTGGCAAAGAAACAGACTTGAGGACCAGTGGAACAGATTAGAAGATACAGAAACAATGCCAGACACACTCAGCCATCTCATCTTTGACAAAGGAGCCAAACACCCTCACTGGAGAAAAGATAGCCTCTTTAATAAATGGTGTTGGAAAAATTGGGCTTCAACTTGCCAAAGATTAAAACTAGACCTGTATCTCTCACCATGCACTCAACTAAAATCAAAATGGATTAAAGATCTAAATATTAAAATAGAAACTCTGAACCAGTTGGAACAGAGGTTAGGTAGAACCCTTGAAGATACTGGTGTAGGAAAAGATTTTATGAACAAAACCTCAGTTGCCTGTGAACTAGCACAAACAATCAACAAGTGGGATCTCTTCTTATTAAAAAGCTTCTGCACAGCAAAGAAACCACCAGCAGTGTGAAGAGACAACCCACAATGCGGGAAAAAATCTTCACCTGCTCTTCCTCAGACAAAGGTCTACTATCTCGAATCTATAAAGAACTTAAAAAGATCAGACCTCCCAAATTTAAAGACCCAATCTGAAAATGACCATCTGTAATGAACAGACATTTCTCAGACAAAGAAGTAGAAATAGCAAATAAATACATGAAAAAATGTTCAACATCACTGGTCATTCAAGAGATGCAAACGAAAACAACGCTGAGATTCCACTTCACTCCAGAAAGAATGGCTGCTATCATGAAATCAACCAATAACAAATGCTGGTGGGGCTGTGGGGAAAGAGAAACCCTGCTCCACTGCTGGTGGGAGTGTAGACTGGTGCAACCACTGTGGAAATCAGTATGGAGATACCTCAAAGAACTAGGACTGGAAGTCCCATTTGACGCTGTTATTCCACTGCTGGGGATCTTCCCCAAAGAATTAAAAGAATCATACCACAGTGATATATGCACACCCATGTTCATAGCAGCACAGTTTGTAATAGCTAAAACTTGGAAACAGCCCAAGTGCCCATCAACTGGAGACTGGATAAAGAAAATGTGTTTTTTTTATAAAATGGAGTACTACTCAGCCATAAAAAATGAGAAATTAGAGACATTTATAGCTAAGTGGATCCACATTGAGGCAATACTCTTAAGTGAAATAAATAGGACACAAATGTGTAAATACCAAATAGTTTCTCTGGTGTGGGAAATTGAAAATGTAAATAAGGACTAAATGTATAATAGGTAATGTGAAATAGGAAGAAAAAGGGCAAAGGGGAAAGAAGTGGGAGGGCAAGGGGAAAGGATAGAAGGGAATGGGATTAATATGAGAAAATGGAAAAATAGGAACAAAATCTTTGTAAATAGGGAGGACTGGAGGGGTTGAAGGGAGGACTGGGCAAGGGTGAATAATAAGAACCAAGGGAGACTATGTAAAGGTGCAAATTTCCAATGATGAATGTCATTATATTGTATACCTAAAATGTACCAGTGATTAGAATGAATAATCGATAATGTAAAATAGGAAGAAAAGGTCCAAAGGGGTAGGGGTAATGGGAGGGGCAGGGAAAAGAAAAGAAGGGAAAGGAAAAAATGATGAGAAATGGAAAAAATGGAAATAAAGTCTTTGTAAATAGGGAAGGGTGGAGGGCGTGAAGGGAGGGCTAGGAATGAGGAAAAAATAAGAACCAAGATGCATTATGTAAAGTTACAATTCCCAATGACAAATGTAATTGTGTTGTATACCTACAATGTACCAATAAAAGAATTTAATACAAAAATAAAGTACATATCTTTTATTTAATGATTTCTACAAATTTTCCTATGAATAAAGTTCCATATGTGCAAAATGAAATGACAAAAATATTTATTCCAACTTTGCTAAAGCAATGAAAAGACTGAAAACAATATTTATCAGTGGAAAACAGGTTACATGAATTATAGCATACACATATGATAGAAAACAGAGGATATCAAAGTATGGATTAAATATAAAATATAAATATGCTCTGATCTCAGTCATAATTTTTATTACAAATTTAAAATTTTTATCTTACTACACATTTGCAGTATATAATGGTTACACGCATTCTGGGGAGTTGGTCCATGTACATAACACCTCTAAATTCTTTTTAATTCCCCCTCTCCCCTTCATCTCTTGGTTACCTTCCCTTTGCAAAAGATCTACCTTCCTGTTTCTTATTATCTACCTTTTATTCTGCTCTTTATTTATACCCTGTGTTTCTCATATGAGAGAAGCCAGGTGATATTTAAGCTTGTGTGACTGATTTACTTCACTTAACCTTATGGTTTCTAGGTGCATCTATTTTTCTACAGATGACTCAATGTGACATTTATGCCACATTTTCTTCAACCATTCCCTCATGTATTATTTATGTGTTTATTTTACTTCTTGAAATTTTAAGATGTGCCTTAGCCTGATATTTAAATATAACATAAATTTAGCCAAAAGTTCCTTTATACTCCCTACAGGATTTTCAGCAATAATATTTTCTGTCAAATTAATTGAGAAGAGAGATTTTATGTCATATAAAGAAGTTAAAACAAACCAGGAAACCAGGAGCTCTGAGATCTCAATTTTGCTTTGTGGTTTGGATTTGCATATCCGGTTGATTAGTAATGTTGAGCATTTTCATTTTTTCAAATACTTGTTCACTATTTGTGTGTTTTCTTTGGAGAAATGTCTGTTGCTCATTTCGTAATTTACTGAGTTTTGCTATTGAGGTTTTGAAATTCCTTACATATTCTAAACATTGAGCTCATGTCAATACAGAGTTTGCAAGCACATTCATTCTCCACACTGGGTTGTCTCTTCACACATTCTCCACATTGGGTTGTCTCTTGATGGTTGTTTCTGTTGCTGGGCTGAAGCTTTTGAACTTGATGATGCAATTATATTTGCCTATTTTTGTTTTTGTACTATGCTTTTGGAGTTTTGTCAACCCCCAAAGCCTTGTACATTGCCACATTCTGAGGTATTTCCAGTATGTTTTCCTCTAGCAGTTTCACAGCACAGGTTTGTAATTCATATTTACTTGATGTTCAGAAGTGTTGATAGATGAGGACCTAGTTTCATTGCTCTTTATGTGTATATCTGGTTCTGTTAATACTGTTTATTTAAAAAGGTGATTTTTTTCTCCAGTGAGTGTTTTTAGCATCTTTTTCAAAAATCATTTGGCTCTACATGTATGGATTTACTGCTAGACTCTATTCTGTTCTATGGATTTATGTATCGATTTTTATGCCAACACCATACTGTTTTAATTATGACAGATTTGTAATACATTTTGAACTCAGATAGTGTAACATTTACTTTGTTCTTTATTCTAGATGGCTTTTGCTTTTCTGATTTTTTTCTGTGACTCCCATATAAATTTTAGAGTTTTTTTCCTAGTTCTACAAAGAATGTCTTCGTAGCTGGGCATGGTGGTGCACGCCTGCAATCCCAGCACTTTGGAGGCTAAGGCAGGAGGATTGCCATGAGTTTCAGGCCAGCCTGGGCTACATAATGAGTTCAAGACCAGCCTGAACTAATACAAAACCTTGTCTCAAAAAAAAAAAGTCTTTAATATTTTGATACTGATTGCATTAAATCTACAGATTATTTTGTGGGCCATGGATATTTTTAATATATTGACTATTCTAATCCATGAACATGGAATATCTTTACATTTATTCTCTTCAATTTCTTCCATCAATGTTTTATAGCTTTTATTGTACAGCTCTTTCTTTTGCTTGCATAAATGTATTCCTAGGTATTTTTATAGTAGTGTACATGGTATTGCTTTCTTCATTTCTATTTCAGGTGATTTGTTACTGTTGTATAGCAACACTACTAATTTTTGTGTGCTTATTTTGTATTCTGCAACTTTGCTAAGTTAGTTTATTAGATCTAATAGTTTTTTGGTTGCATCTTTGATCTTTTTATATTGAAAATCATATCATCTGCTGTGATAACTTGAATTTCTCTTCTCCAATTCTGATGCCTTTTGATTCTTTATCTTGCCTGCTTGTTCTTCCTAGGAATCCTGGCATTATATTGAATAAAAGTGATGAATATGGGAATCTTTGTCTTATTCCTGATCTTAGAAAGCTTTCAGCTTTTCTGCTTCAGCACAGTGTTAGTTTTTAGCTTATTATATATGGCCTTTCATATATTGAGGATGTGTGATATTTCTTCTATGTTTCATTTATTTAGTCTGTTTTTATTGTAACAGGATGCTGAATTGTATCATATGATTTGGTTTTTGCCCTTTGTTTCGTAGATGTCAGTAGATGTTTACTGATTTACATATGTGGAACCAGCCTTCCATCCTCACTGAAAGCAGTAACCATCCACAGACATGCGATAGATTGCTTAGTCATAGGCTGCATCTAAGCAGTTGCATACAAACTGGCAACCCTGTTTTGCCTGTCACTAGGGCAACAGAATAAACGACTACTTCATGTAGGAAGAGCCTGTTCATACTATACAATATTGCACTCTGAGAATATGTATGAATGCAGTGTAATTTTAAAGGTCATAACAAAAAATAGAAATAAAATCATATTTTTGAAAAACTCTCTGGTCTTAACCAAAGACCACACAGGTGATGTGGTTGGAAAACAGTGAAGGCAATAAGAATCATACTCTATAAAATATTGTGGTTCTTTTGTACAGTACTATTTGTCCACACACATCTAGATATCTTGTCACTAATAGCTTATGTTTAGATGCTGGCTAGAAGGACACCTATAGTGGGAGAAAATTTTCTTCTCCCATGAAGAGCAACAAAATCCATGTGGTCAGGGCAGTGTTCCTTCAGCTCCCCTTTTCTGGGCCCAGGAGAGACAAAAGCCTAACAATGGCACACCAGTGGACCCTTCTCTATCCCGTAGCTGTTATAGTTGGCATATTTCATGCAACTGCAGTGGATTTCAAAATCTGGCAGATTTTCATTTGAATCCAGCTGCAAAATTTGTAAGCTGCATGATATTTGGTAAGTTACAGTAACTTCCTCAATTACTTCTTGTGAAGATTAAAAAATACACTGAAAAGCATTAAAGGTAATATCTGTCATATATATTTAAGTAACAGTGCATATTGTCCTTACTATTGATATTATCAATATATTTGCTACTGTCACTGTTAGTGATTTATTGGTTGTGTTCTATAACCTAAACTTTAGTGCAAAATTCTATTATGAACCGCATTTAAAGCAGTCTTTATGAAGTCATACCTGAGGGCACTATTAAATAAGAATTTCCTGTGCTTCCTAGAAATACAAACAGCAGTTGAGTGAAAAGAAACTGGATTATTGAAGAACAAGAGAAAAGTCTTTGTATTATTACTAATCAAACTGAATGTTGCTAGAAGTTTTGTGAGTTCCTTCAGCATTGAGGGTATTGATGACTAACAATTTCTGTGTCCTGCTATAATTGTTAATGGGGAAAAAAAATCACCATTTTGGCCAAGTAATTTGTTTGCTTATCTTAACCACTGAAAAGATTTACCACTTCCTGAATGCCTTTGACAATAAATCCCTTGAGGGTAAGTGTAATAATGTGCCAACCTATAATCCTGCAAGCCTTGATATCTAGTAAGTGCAAGTATTTAATAAATATTGGTAAAGTGTATGGTAAAATGAAATTGTGCTGGTGCACTTCTCACTTTGTTTTTCATGTCTTTCTGGGCATTGCGCAAAATAAAGTGCTCTATCAAACTATGCAGACAGCATCATACACTCTCTGTGCCTGTGGACATCTTATCCCATAGGATTAGACTCTGAGGGTGAGGGCAGGAAAGAGGAGAGCTCTCATGGCCTTTGAAGCAAGTCAAATCTCTGCAAAAGTCTTTTTGAAAAATTCTTTGGTCTTGGTTCAGTTGAAGAATTGAAAGTTTCTCTCAGTGCTCTGTTTTGTATTTTCACATATTATTTGAAATATTCTTCAGGCTTATAATTCAGCATTCATTTGCTTAAATAATTGATTATTTGCTTCCCTCCCTACAGTCTAAGATCCACGAGTGCAGGATCTCCTCACAGCACATAAACAGGATTTCATCATGATACCCTCAGGGTTCATCAATGGCAATGACCAGACAGCCATGGTATTTTTAATACTAAAATGACCAGAAATGTGCTTTTCTCAGCTAACATCTGCTTTTAAAAGCAGCTAGACAGAACGAATACAAGTGCTCACAGTGTTCTGGCCAGCATTATGGGTGCAAGCTGTGCAGGATGCACCTCCGAGAAGCTAAGGAGCCTAGACCGAGAGGTGGATATAATGTGGCCTCATTAGCTCCTGCTATATTCACTCCTGTTCACTGCTCCACCAGCAAATGCAGTCCACATGGAAAATGTTTTTGAGACTTCAAGCCACCAAGCTTCCCAGTTGTCTGGCAGATATTCTTTATAGTCTTTGTCTTCAGTAACTTTCGCACGTGGTGTCTGCTTCTCAAAGTAGACCACCGTTGCTGTCCAGTCTTTTCTTCCAGTTCCATAGATTGAAATCTTTGATTTACTTAAATCTTACCTTTAAAAGCAAAGTGATCTTTACTAGGTTTTCTCTGATCTCTCTCTCTCTCTCTTTTCCTTTTTAGCAGATTTAATATACCACATCCTAATATCCCAGTTCTATCGATCTACATCTACACACAAGGAATTGAATATACTAATCAAGTAAAACATAAAACCAAATTAAGAAAATGATAAAAAGACTTCAACGTGATCTAATTCCAAGATCATCATTAAGCAGGAGGGGACAGAGGCCAAGGCAGTGGCTTGGTGAAGTTCTAGCGTAAGCTTGATGGAGAAGTTAGGAAAACCCACATTTCCTGACACTTTATCCTAAGGAGCAGCTCTTTGATCCACATCTTCCCTCAGGTCTTCAGAGAAGAATGGGTGGCAGGGTCTCCAACTCAATGTAGAGCTTGTATTTCCTACATTTCTAACCCTCCGTCATCTTAAAAATCAATGTAAAGCAAATATTTGCTATCGACTTAGGCACATAGACACCTTTTCAGAACCATGAACATCTGTGAGCAAAATCTAGGAAGCTGGGAACCAAGAACTCCTGCTTTGGGGAGACACTTCACAGCTCATGTGTTGAGTATCCAGGTGGTTGACTGATTGACAACTTCTTGGTGAATAACTTCTTGGAGTTACTTGCCTTTTACACATCGTGTAGGATTTAGTTGACAACAATTATTTCATTTGTTTCCCTAGCACTGCTACACTTGAAACTTGAACAAAAACACAACCTACCTAATACAGCACTTTAAAAGTAACCTGATCACTCCCAACAGAAGGTCTGAATGCAGAACACATCCTACCTTAATTAATCAACAAACATCACATAGTCACATAGGGAAAAGAGTGGACAGATGGTAGTGTAAGAAGATACTGTTTCACTGATTAATTGCCTGGCCTTTTAGTGTGGGAGGGCCCATAAAGCAGGCATAGAGCTGTAAACTTCACTTGCTGGCCAGTTTGGAGTTAAAATGATTCTTCAATCTTTGATATAATCTAAATGTTACAAAATAGGAGGAAAGCTAAATGACGATGTATTCACACAGTACGAGGTCTTCACTAAATTTGTAAGTAGAAATATTAGTAATGATGAACATAGCAAGCATATTAAATGTAGTCCACATTACATGCCAGGCAGCATGATAAAAATGGGTAATGGTAATTATAACAACTGGGAGAAAAGTCTTGGATTTTCACCAAAAAATAAACAAAATAAAATAAAATAACTGAGAAAAATGAGAAAGAAGTGGACCAAAATGTGAACAAGGATCATTTGAGGGACCCATGATTATGTTTCACTTGTATTATTTTCTAAATTTTATACAATTCTATTTTTCATACCCTTTAAATTAGCTACAATACTTCTCAGAATTGAGTTAGTTAAATATATGGATCAATTTCAGTTAGCTTTTGAGCATTGTGGGAGACATTCTTTGTAACCCAAATTGGACCACCATTGTGTTTAATCCTCACTTCTTTCACACTATATCAATGCCTGCATCTGCACTTGTCTTGTGACTGTTCAGGAAAAAAATGTGTACAATTTCAGGAGCAACAAGAACCTCTTGCAGTCCCCTTCCCTTCTAAAATTAGCTTTCAACTTCTCTGTGAAAATGCCTAAAATTTACATGATTATGAAATTAATTATTTGGTAATCTCCCTGGGAAAAAAATAACTCTTCTATTTCTTAGAAGCTATCATTTTCCAAAAAGTTAATTCAGGAGTTCTCAATGTGGATGGCATTTCCCTCCATGGGACAAATGGCAAGTTCTGGAGATGTTCATTGTTGCCCTGGGTTCCTCCCCTTGTCTGGTGGGGAGAAACCAGAGACGCTGCTAACCATCAGACGATACACACAGCAGTCCTCCCACTTTGGCTAACCCAACCAAGGCTTATCTGGTACCATCCAGAGGGCATGTTAATAAATCCTGAATTTGTATAATTCATGGACCTGAGAACTTTTCCCTGGGACATGGACCAGAGTTCTAGATTAAACCTGATGAAAAAGCTAAGATGCAGAGTAGAGGGGAAAACAAGATTCAGGAAAGCCAAATCATTGGGAAAAACTCAGCTGCTTGCTTCCCCAAACTGGAAATGTGACTTTGTGTGTATTGCCAACGCCTCATTTCTACATCTGCAAAATCAAAATAATTGCAAGTTTCTCTTGAAGTTATAAAAAAAAAAGCATCTGTGAAGATTGTGGCAGGGTTGCCACTTCTGTTAGTGATCTGCAATGAAGAGAGACAATAATGCCAATGCCGAGGGCAAAATTTAAAAGGTGGTGGTGGTGATGGCAATTATGGGACCCTCTCGCACCTAAATCAGTTTCTCGAAATCCTAACCTCCAAGGTGATGTCATTTGAAGGTAGAACCTTCTGGACTTAACTGTCTTTAGATGAAGTCACAAGGGAGGAGATGTGTGATAGGGTTAGACCTTACCCTAGAGGGAGGAGCTGGCACAGCCCTTCTGCTGTCCACCCTTTAAGAGCACACCAGGAGGTGTCCTTCCCAGACTCCAAAGCTGTCAGCCCTTTGGTCTTGAGCTGCTAACCGGTCTGTGCTGTTTCCTTTTTCTAGTCCGGGCTAACTTCGGCAATGATGGTGGCGACAGTGTCACCACAGTGGTGATGTGGATGACTCCACCAGGCTGTACCGTGCTCTCTTCGTGACTGACCCAGACTGAATACCACACTTAAGAAGCCAAGATGACAACCTTGCTTAGTCCTTAATTTCTCAAAATAAGAATTTATTCCATTCCTTAAAGTATAGCTGTGAGAGTATGAAGAGAATTAAGTCATTATTTCATTCTTCAAGAGATGATCGGCAAGAACAAGCAGGAGGACTCTGGACAGAGGAAGGCTGCGGACATACATCAGAAGGCAGATGTGGGGTGAATCTAAGATTCAGACTCTGGTACTTCTCCCAGGAAAATATCTGATAGCCACTGCCAAGGTGAATGTCCTGCTAAAGGACCTGAGTGGGGACAGAGAGACAGGAGAGTCTTACCGACAGGCAGAATTAAAATGGAATGAGAAAGTCAACAATCCGTTCAATGGCTCCCAACATAAGCAGTCATTGGCCTAATAGCCTGGCTTTCTGGGATGGTGCAGTCCTTCAAGGAGCTTCAGTACACTAAAGAGCATTGGTGCCTTTGGGCTCATCCCGTGTCCCTCTGGGTTTTTATCCTGTGTATTCTCATGTGAAGTTCATTGCGCTTGTCACTCAGTGATGACCCTTGAAAGGGTATCAAGAAAAGTCCTAAGCCTGAGCCAACTCCACCTGTACATCATCCTCGGCTCCTTTCAGTATCTGCCCACAGGACCGCACCTCCAGCTTGAAGGCTTTTGTGACTCTGCTCAGCAGTTCTTCCTAAGTTGCCGCTGCAGTGTCAGTGCACTTCCGTCCTCAAATGCAATCTGTGTTCCATAACAGAGACGTTCGCATTGCAAACCGTGCTCTTTGGTCATGTTGTTCACCTCTCTGAATCGCTCAGCTTGCTCTTTTCTGTTTATCTACTTCTCCTGTTTTCAAAGTGCGGCGTAAATCCTGCTGCCATTTCTCACCTCG
Source organism: Heterocephalus glaber (assembly GCF_053883595.1). Classification (NCBI taxonomy): domain Eukaryota; kingdom Metazoa; phylum Chordata; class Mammalia; order Rodentia; family Bathyergidae; genus Heterocephalus; species Heterocephalus glaber. Next base: position 4,070,693 of record NW_028258293.1, read on the forward strand.
GGTATTCTTATGTCTTCTAACTGACCCACCCTTTTTAAGTACATGTCCTGATGGTTGGCCACAGGTTCAAATTCCACTTTTAAGAACTGTTTGAAGTAGGGCCAGGGATTTAGCTCAGTGGTTTCGCCACCTGCTGTGCAAGCGCAAGGACCCGAGTTTAATCCCTGGAACCAAAAAAAAAAAAAAGAAGAAGAAGAATTGTTTGAAGTGCTAGGAATAGGACCCATGCCTTTGTGCATGCTGAACATGTTCTCTATGATTGACCTATACCTCTAGCAATAGGTTTCGGGTTTTTAAGTATACTGATTGCTTGTACAACTCTAAGAAACTTACTTAAAACATTTGGCCTTAGTTTCCTCATCTGTGCGTGGGAATACAGTATTGCTAGACTCTGTGTCACAGTGCATAAATCATTTTTAAATTTCTATCACATAAAAAGAATTCTATTACTGGCCGGAGATGTAGCTCAGTGGCACTGCACCTGCTTGGCAAGTGCAAGGTCCTGTGTTCGATTCCAGATACCAAAAGGAAAAAAAGAAAGAACTCAATTGCTAGCCATGATACCGCTGGGTTTCTTAGCCTATGATTGTTTTTCTGCTCAACTGTCTCATAAGCTCGTAAGTCCAGCAGTAGTTCTAATGTGACAAGTCCTAAACTTCGAATCCACCACTTGGTAGGCCTCAGTTCCCTCTCTTCTTGTGACCTCAAGATTATTGGGTAGAAAAGGAAATCAACACCTGCTCATATTCGAACATAAGTTGTAAGAGTTCAAACCTATGTATACAAACTTTTAAGCCCTCCTGTATTGGATGTGGCTAGATGTGGAATATGTGTTCATATGCTCTATATCATTAATCTTTTAGGTTTCACATTCATTTACCCTCATTTAATAGAGAGGGAAACTGAGGCTCAGGGATGTCAAGTGTTTAAGAAGACCCAGCTCAAATGACAAAGGTAAGAGTTAAATCCCGCTGTGTCAAACTTTAGGCTCACTCTCTTAATTCCTCTTATAATATTTCCTCTTCCTTTCTTTTCCTACTTTATATCCCTTGGATATCTTTTTTTATTTTTATTTTTTATTTTTTGGAACCGGGGATCGAACTCCAGACCTTGCGCTTGCAAGGCAGGTGTCAGAACCACTGAGCTAAATCCCCGGCCCTCCCTTGGATATCTTTATAGCCTTCCTTTTAGTATGTCAGGTATAGATATTACATGCTTATTGATAATTATCAGGCAAGTTATGTTAATTACAGTACCAAACATTCAGGACCAACTAATACTATATTGATATTTTTTAATGTCAGAAAAGTCATTAGGCAAAATTTTTCTCAAAATATTAATGTAAATTTCTTTAAATATGGAGGAATACTTTCTCACATAAGGATTCCTAGATAGTATTTACTGATTAAAACTGTTCTTTTCAAGGGAATATTTGAGCCAACCTGTCTTACTGGAAAACTCTAACCCATCAAGAACCATAAGGAAAGTGCTAAAAGCAATGGTTGCTTTCCTTAATGGAGCAAGTGGAAAGTGTTTGTCGTTGCTCTTAATAGTAGACAGTAAAACAGTTTCCAGGAAAATGTAAGTGGGGAAATTAATCCCATAATAACAGCATGCATGTGGGTCCGGCCTGCGTAATTGCAGAGTGATAGCCAGGAGAGAGGAGGCTTTCATTTGTGCTTTAAAAGGTATTTCATGAGTAAATTGCTTACACATGAAGTGAGTTATCTCTTAATGAATTTTATTATTCAGCAAGAATTTTGAAAATGCTATGTTAAGTGGGTCCCATCAAACATATAAATGTCAATAGCATTAGTCTAAATACTACAGAAATCATTCAATAAATGTGCAGTAAGCACTCCTACTTTGCACCGGGTACATTGATGCTAGACCCTAAATATATCAAACAATAAATCAAAGTAGCCTTTGTCCTTAAAAAAATCACAGAACTGTGTAACAGACCAGCAGATAAACACTTTCATTATGACTTGATGTACAATGTTCTGTTGTGTGTGTACAAAGCTCTTTTCATCTCCCTCAGCAGACAGTACGAGAGTCCACTTCCCAACCCACCTTGTGGTGTGGTCAGGTGGCTGAGATGTGGCCTGTGGGATATGGAAAGAATGGCCCTGGCACCTCAAACCTTGCCCACGGAGGACATGCACAGGTGACAGGCCTTCCCGTTTCCTCTCCTGCCTGGTGCATGAAGGGAGCTCTGAAGGACTTAAGGATGGTACAACCACAAGACAGAGGAGTATACATCCAGGAAACTGCTCACTAAGCTGTCTTCCAGGTACCCACGCTGAATGCTTCCCTGAGGAAGACATGAGTATCTGCTGTCCAAAGCTGTTGATATGTGGGCACTGTTCCTTACAGCAGTTACCCAACCCTAAGGATGCTCTCTGTCTATGGAGAAGCTGCATACTCAGCTGCTGCAAGTACCAAGGGCACGCAGGGGAGGAGGGAGGTACACTTCCCCTGGTCCATATTTGAAGGGGCCAAAGTCAAATGGATCTTTGGGGTCACTGTCCCTGTAGAGTGGACAAGTTAAAAGTGCTCAAAGTCAGCCCTATCCATCTATTATGCTTTACCCCAGATATGATGTGGTTCTAGTTTCTGCTCTCTCTAGATTTGAATGCTTCAAAATCAAGAATTTCCTCCTAAAAATTGGGTAAACAGAGACACGCCCTAGTGAGAGGCAGACGTTGACAGCAGTTGATGAAATAATACTTGCAACACACCAGGCCCCTTCCAGCAACTGTTTCTGTGACTTAAAGTGGGTTGCAGACATAGGTTGTGGTTTCTGGTACTACAGAAAGAGACCCTGTATATCCACATTGATTCTTCTCTCTATTAGCCTGACTCTCTCCTCCTCCCTGGTTTTCACTACCACAGTTAACTATTCCAGAAACTTTCCCCAGGAAGGTAATATAAATGCAAACATGGTTATGTTCACTTTAGATACTTCCTGAATGGTCCAACAACTTCTCACTTAGAAGCTCAAATGGGAGCTTGTATCTGAAGATACTCTGACCTCTCACCTCCCCATTTATCACCTTGCCTTCCCCAGTCCTAAAAGATCATGGCGTGATCCTTACCCACATACTGAAAGCCCACCCCTAAAACCTCAACATATACCCTGATGATATTCCCTTGCCCTCCCTAAGAAGACATGAAACCCTGTCCAGACAGTTTTCTCCCTCCCTGCAATATATACTATTCATCTTATCTTGGCAGCAAATTGTTGGGATGATCAGTTAGCTTCCTATGATCGATGTCATGGATTATCACAGGCTGCACATCTTGTAAGAATGACTTTGGTTCATCTCAGTTCTGGAGGCCAGAGACTGCACTCCAGGTTTGGTGGCTGTACTCACTCTCTGAAGGCTATAGAAGATCTTGCTTGTTCTAGTGCCTTGTTTTACCTGTGATCCCAGGCATTTCTGGGCTTATAGCAGCAATTCTGAGTACTACTTCTGTCTTCATCTAGTCTCCTCATTATGTGTGGGTCTGTACCCAACCTCTTTCTCCTTAGAAAGATACCTGTTATTGGTTGGGGGACCACCCAATCTAATATGATCTTATCTTACCTTCAGCATATCTACAAAGACCTATTTCCAAATGAGGTTACATTCGCAATTTCTGGGTAGACTTGCATTTGGAAGGCAGAGCTCAGGCTGAGGGGAATGCATGTTCAACCCAATAAATACAGTTTGAAGAGGGAGAATTAGAAATCCCTACACCACACATTAGCGTGATCAACCCAACTTTTACTGTGGGTAGAACCTCTCATTTCTTCAATTTGAATTCAAAAGTGAATGACTGGCATTTTAATCTTTGCAGAAGGCAAATATTTCGGAAAGCACATGGATAACACGAGCAGATAAAGACCCCAGGGGAACTCTGGGACTATTACACACATACAAACACACACACACACACACACAAAATCTTACAAATTTAAGTGAAAATACCAATAATATTTCAAAAGCCAAACTCCCATCCAATTTTGCCTACTCTGATGATGGAATTTCTATATTAAATGATTGGCCTTCCAGGATCTGGGTGATGCATCCTTAGGAAATCCAGACTACACTTGTGAGTATACAGAGCAGGGTACACCAAGACATTAGTCAGCATTGACGTTCGAGCGGGATTTGTTATCAGGTAACTAGTTTTCAGAGCTAGCAGTGTGAAAAGCTCAAGGGACACATTCACGGAATAGTCACCCCTCTCCTTCAGCTTCTCAGAGAGGAAGGCACCAGAAGAGAAAGTATTTATCTAACCAACTGAAGAAAGAGTAATTACCAGTGTACAGTATAATCTTCATTGCGAATATTTCTATGTTTCTACAACTTGCCATAAGGTGTGTAGTGCAATTGCCTGTTGAACTTCAAATTCGGTTTACTTTTTGGGTGCAATTCACCTGAGAGATCAGCACAACCCTGTATTACTGAACCCAGAAGCCCTGTTGAATAATTCCTGCAAATACACCCTTGCCAGTCCAGGATTGGCATATTCTCTCACTCCAAAACACAGCATTTCTGTTTAAATATCCAAGGCAAAATCTGTTGATGATTAAAATAGGCTTTATCACAATTGGTGATCTTCAAGTTCATCTCAAACATGCCATTTCCCCATGTTTTAAATTTAAATCTCATCATTTTCTCCAGGATTTTGAAGTCTGCTATTTTCTCTAATTTACAAATGTTCAGTTTGTTTTTCTGAAAAATACATATACAGAATTTTATTTATTTAAAATATTTTCTTTGTCTGATTCTGCTTTGTATTAGATTCTCTATATACCCAAGCTTGCATGTAAATGTAGCTCATGTGACCAGCAGAGGAATTACAATAATCTTGGGTTTAAGTCTCTCTTTGGTACGTTTATTTTACTTTCTCCAGCTAAAAAGAAAATAAAAAGATTAAAAAATACATGTAAGAATGTACATATTTTATCAACATAATTCATGCAGCAAATATGTTTAAAATTTATAATGCTTGGGAGGACGCAAATCACCTGGTTTAGCTGCCAGTTGGTGGTCGGTCTGGCAGGGGAGCCCCACAGGCAGGTCCTGGGACTTCAGGTCACATACTAGCTACGTGACTTTGGGCAAGTACATAACTCTGCTGTCTCCCAGCTTCATGAGAATTTACAGAGCCAATCTGTGCGCAGTACATCAACAATGAGTGAGAGAGACACCAGAAGCATCCAGCAAATGCTATCTGTTAATATCGCGGTTCATCTCTAGGCAACACCATGGGAAAACAAAGTGTTTCTGCCCTCAAGGTGTTTGCAGCAGCCTGGTAGAGGAAAGAGGAAAGAAAGATCACTAATCAATAACACAAGGTCAGCTATGCTAATACATCAAGGGACTGAGAAGGCAGAAGCTGCCGAGGCTTCTTTGTAAAAGGCTGAAGAAATAGGTCTTTAAAGACGTTTGAGAGAAGGAAAAGCATCTGAGTTAAAAGTGTGGAATGGAAGATAGAGGGGAGGCAGGAATGGGCAGTGCACTGGTTGGACAGGAGATGTTTCTTCCTGAACTCACATTTACTTCTGAAAACAGTCAAAGATGAGAGTAAGAGAAGCTATTATAGGTGACCAGTGAAACCCACTCTTAAGAGGCTTTATTCTTAAAGATTTAGTGTATGAAAGAGAAATGCAATAATATAAGTCTTGAAATGGAGTGTTAAGGATGCTAATCCATAGTCAACCCTTATGTAAAGGACTAATGTCATATTTGTTACCATTTGGCATATCTTCAACAAAATTAGTTTTACAGACTTAAATCCAACTGCAACATTAAAAGAGATATTGATTAATAATGCATACAGAGTTCAGCATTCATATGTTCATTTTCCTGTTCTTTTGTTGGCTCAACAAACATTTATGTTCTGGGATCAGTACTACAAAGACAGATATAGTATTTATTCTGTACACGAAAGAACAATGAACACCAAAGAGCTCTCATTTCAAGAATCCCACAATCCAGTGAAAAAAGATTAAACTGGCTTTAATTATTATTCAATGTAGCTAATGAGCATTGCCATCCAGCAGACAGCAACCAAACATAAGCAACATCAGCATTCAGAACTGGGAGAAGACTCTTTGGCTTAGGAAGACCAACACAGAGAAGGAAGGGTGCATAGAATTGGCTTTGAAGGATATTTGAAGGGTAGATGAAGTATTCCAGAGTAGGAAAAACTGAGTGGAAAGCAGAAACTGCTGTACAACAATTTATTCTAGCTAGAGCAAGGCTTTGCAAAAAAATATTTCATGAAATGCAACACTTCCTTTAGGAAGTTCAGAATGCATGTGAAAAAGGGAATCTATGGTCAATTAAATTTGGAAAACACTGGGTGAAAAAAATATGGATCCAGTTTTATTATTAAAGCTTTTGTGATGGTAATTTGCAATATAAATGTTTAAGAAATCAAGCATACAGCCATTAATAAACTTGTTTTACTGTAGAGTTACCCTACCTCCTAGAATATTTAAAAAAGATGAATATTCAATGAATATACATCATAATATTCTTGGTTACAGCACAGAAAAAGAGTGCTTAGCAGATGTGATGGCAGAGGGCTTAGAGAGCCAGGCTAAGGAATTCAGGTCTCTCTTCCATAGGATTTGGAAAATCCAATCAGTAAGGGGAGCCAGTGTTTGCCTGTGTAAATTGATTCATTATAGTGTGTATTCAAAACACAGCATCGGTCAGTTGGGAGTCGTTCCTTTTGTAAAGCTTACCAGCCAGAGGAAATTGAGAGGAATTTGCCAATATGGCCATTGTGATATTCAAGTGATTATGAGCCAGCAACTTAAATGTGGGTGGGACAAACACTTGTTCTGGAGAGTATAACCAGAAGGATAAGCCTAGAGACCTCAACGAACAGATGTTTTTCTTATGCCTTTATGTCTTAAGCAATTTTATTTCTCTTTATGCTAAATTAAGCAAACAAATAAATAGGATATAATATATGGGGAAGACTTTCCAGTTCTGTAGTAAAAACATGCTTCATAGAACTCCAACTTATTAGTATTTATCTTCCTTTATTATTATTTTTCAGCTATACCACTGAGTTGTCAATAAAGTAAAACAAATGAATGTCAGCCTTTGATATACCTCTCAAGCTTTAAGAATTATGAAACCTGGAGGTTGAAGCCAATCATCTTTAGCTTTGAGGATGTTTTAAGATTAAGGGACCAAATACCTGCAGAGAATCTCCAGCTCCTTCAAACAAAGATGCAACATGCTTAGCTCACATTTCAAAAAACTTGGAAAATTAAATTGATTTAAAGAGGAATTTTCTCCCCAGGAGAATCTAATTACACAGCATCTACTTTCATTGCTCTTACAGTCTGTGAGTCACCAGGAAATAACACAAAGTCACACAAGAACACAGAGTCCTCCCGGGACTTTGAAGCCAATGGATGTGAAGCTGCATAATTGATCCTACCCAGAGGACGACAGATACAGAAATGGGCAGAAGGAGTTTGATCAGGGCAGTTAAATGTACGCCTTGCACCTGCGGAGTCCGGAACACGGTGCTGCAGTGCGATTTACAAGGCCCCAAGTGGGTGGCTTTCATTAATCCATGGGCTTTCTACCTTTCATCTTCGGCATGTGGTAAATGTTACTACTGCTTCCATGGTGCTTGCCAATAAAAGACTGATGAAACCAGATGCATACCGTTCACTTTCTACATGTTCACTGAGTACCTACTAGGTGTCAGTTACTGTGTGAGCCACCAGGAATCTCAAGGGGAACAGAAATCCTTCAGACTCTTTGCAAGACAACCAAAGATCAAAGTGGTAAGTCCCAGGGAGGCAGCCACACGGGCCTGTGTGGGCACACAAGAGCGAGACTACACCTTTAGCCTTTCAAAGACAGGAACTCCACTCGTGTTAACAAGGACGAGATGGACCAGTGAGGCACAGCTGGGGGAGACTGGGAAGTGGCAGGAGCCAAGTTTCCTGCCAAGAGGAGAATATTACTTATTTGAGGGACACCAGTAGATTGAGTGATCTGTTGGTTTTGTGATTAGAGTTCTAAAATTTCATGTCAGTTATAGGATGTGCAATTTTACCCTGAGGCACACAAAGAGATATTAAAGTGCTGGAAACAATGTAAAGAAAATACAAACACAGATAGTAATCATTCATTTATCTGGATCCATGCAGCATTCTCTTCCTACCAGCCCTGCCATTCCTTCTTGGGAATGACTTTTTGCACAGTCTTAATGATTTTGTCTTTCCAGCTCTACTGCCCTCAGAAACTGAGAGGTTTTGAGCGTTCCAAAGGCACCTTTCTCTCACTACTTTATGACAAGTACTCTGAGCAAAAGAAACTCCTAAATTCTGCCAACTGAAAGGTGAAAAACACATATTTTGTTTTGCATCCAGCAGATACACCAACACAAATCTATTAAACAACTTTCACTGGTCGGAATCAGTTTATATCTGATCTGATTCTGAATTTTTAGAGTTCCCTTTTATCTTTAAACTTCACAATTTCTTTCAATACATCATTCTTTTGTTAATTAGCCAGAGGTGGTGTCTCTTGCTTGCCATCAAAGAAATTGAATTAATATAAGCAATTAGTTTGGAATTAGGGAGAAAAATGACTTTATGGAACACAGAATGGGAGACATGGAAATCAGTTTGGAAAAAACAATAAACATGAGTAATTTGTAGGAAAATGGATTCACCTTGAGACCATAATGTTAAGTCCAGTTAATCAGACTCACAAGCTTAAATATCACATGGCTTCTCTCAGATCAGTGTAAAAATAAAGAGTATAATAAAAGATAGATGATAGAAAGTAGGGAGACAGATCATTCTCAAGTGGGAAGGGGATCATGAACTGGGGGGTAGAGGGAGGGGAGGGGCAAGGGGTAAAAAGGGGAATCGAGATGTGTTATGTAGATGTATCAACTCCCACAGGGAATGAAAACACTAAAGACTGCAAACATATGCATAAAAACAGAAGAGGGTCAAGAGATAGGTGTAGCAAGGTAGGAGGGAAGGAAAAGAAAAGGGATAAAAAAGGAATTGGGTTGTGTTATTTTTTGTACCAACTCCCCACAAGGAATAAAAACATGTATCACACATGTGTATAATAAAACATAAAAACGTCTGAATTAGAAAATAATATTATAAAATAGAAATGAGACAATAGGAGACTAAAATAATCTAGAGACTACAAGTTTTGAACAGAAAAAAATTTGAATACAATGCACTGGTGAGTAGAGAGGACTTTGTAATTCATCAGATTTGGGAGTTGAGAGAAAAGGAAGATTCAAGTCAGCAGGTCCCAGATGGGGCAGTGGGATTCATCACATTGCCCTCCACTGAGGTGGAAAATGGTAAAGAATGTTGAAGTAGACCATCAATTATTAAGGATTCTAGAGCACAGGGAGATCCTGGTGAGACAGAGATCGGCTGTATAAATTGGCAAGAAGTAAAGTAAACAGAAGCATCATCCCCAAGTTCATCATTTTCAGCAAGAAGAGGACACAGTGAAGAATAGACAGAACCTGGATTTAAGGATGAGGCAAAGAAAAAGCCCATGAAGGGAAGCCAAGAGAGCAACCACAGAGATGAGCAGGAGAAATTCAAAAGAAAGTTTAGACAAGAAGGAATGATCAAATATTGCCTGGACTTAAAGATTTAAAATTTCTTACTGAATTTGGTAGATCATTGAATACTCTGTTAGCTACTAACACATGGTAGTGGCTTTAAATAACAATTGTTGATTCTTGCTGTTGTACAGATCTAGTCTGGACTCAGCGTGGGGCCATTCAGAACTTTTCTGCAATTCTTCACCTCTTCTCGGGACCATTCTTTTCTTGGCAATCTAAAGGGTAGAGAGGATAAAGATAGCCCTCCCTGTTCAGGTATTTTGGATGATCACACCCAATAAGCCTCCATCAGCCACAGCAGGCAACATGGCTAAATCAAAAGTTGAATGGAAGCAGGGTGGATGGCACACCCCTGTAATCACAGCACCAAGGGAAACTGAGGCAGGAGGATCACAAGTTCACATTCCCCCTCAGGAATTTAGTAGGACCTTGTCTCAAAATAAAAAATAAAAAGGACTGGGGTGCAGCTTTCCCTGCTTTTGATGTTCAGTGACCCAAAGAAACAAAAAAGTGTCAATGTGAAATTAATCTGTCTGCCTAGTTAGTGACAGGAACTACAGAGTCAGAGAGGCCACAGGGCAGATGACAGCATCAGGACTGATAAAGCAATCCATCAGCCTCTTCCCAGCCACAGCTATGCACATCACTCCTCATGCAAATTATGCTAAAGCTCATCTCAAGAACTCCATAATTTTAATCAATTATGCATTAAATTCTACCAGGAATTTGCCATCTGATGTATTAAGTTGAAATCTGGCATCCCTTGATCTGAAGATATTATCTAGGGGGCCTCCACCCAGGCAAGAGCAAAGGCCAGACCTAGACAATGGCAGAGAGCAGAAAGACCATCATTCTGAGCTCAGCAAGATGGCAGAGTGGTGAGCAGCAGAGAGAGGGCCTCTCCAAGGCCTGTGGCTGAGAATTGGAGCCCAGTGGGAAAGCAAAGAGAGTCACTGCAATAAAGACCCAACAGACTACAGCAGTTGGTGAGTGGATGGGATCAGCACCCCCTACCGGAACTCAGATTTGCTGTAGAGAAGGGACAGCTTGAACCTGCAGGAGAACCATGCAGAGTTCAAACCCAGGGAGGTCAGGGAGCTCACTGCCGGCCTCAGAACCAGAAACTAGCCTGAATCTCAGTGCAGTACAGCTGGCTGGCTGAGAATAAGTGACTTGGATCTGCATGCTGCCTCCCACATTGTCTACCAGTGACAGCAGAGACATGCCTTGAAGGGGACTTCTTTTTTTGCTTTTTTTCTTTCTTTTCTTTTTTCTTTCTTTTTCTCTTTGCTTTTCTTCCATTTCTTCCTCTTCTTCAGTTCTCTCCTTTCTTGTTCCTGTTTTCCCTCTGTTTTATTTTCTCTTGATTTTTCTTATTCTATAAGAGCGTGAATAGTTTCTAGTTCTCCTGCTGCCATTAGTTTGCTCTGTTCCTGCTTTTTCTCCTTTTTTCTCTCCCTCCTGTCTTCACCAGTTTCCCAAAGTTTACATGATCTTCCTGCATTGTCCAGCCCTAATTTTAACCTTTCCTTCTCCTTCTATTTCTCTATCCACCCCCCAAACTCCTTCTAAGTCATCTTCCCAGAAGGTAAATTCACTATACTGAAGGGCTTATTTACTGCAAACATATTTCTGGTTGGTCCCAGATTTTGATATATAAACTCAAGTCTAGCTCATGCACTAGTGGGTGACAGATATATAGTTAACACAGTTTGTCATTTTCTAAGCTGTGTTTGTTGCTATTGTTGATATTGATTGTATTACTTTGGCCAAGGTGACAGGATTGCTCTAGTCAGTTGTTCTTCCTAGTGTACCAAGACTGAGATTGCCTAAGGGTCATTACAGACTCAAAACCCAAAGACCAGCTATACCTGGAAGACATCTCTGAGAGTTAGTCATTCCCTAAGTGTTCTAAATACTGGCAATAAAGATACTAGCAATAAACAATACAAGCAACAAGCCAGGAATTAAACCAAAAATATTAACCAAAAAAGAGAAAGAAATGGGAAGACATCTAAACAAGACACAAACCCAGACCTCCAGATCACCAAAAGCAAATCCAGGGGCCAAACAGATGGAACAATCTGAAAGCCAACCACCTGGACCCCCTAAACTGGTAACAAGGGAAGCAAGGAAAGAGGCCCTAGAAAAAACAAATTCAGAAATAATTTCTCAGATAACAACAGAGATGGTGATCTTAATGAAAATATGATTAATGACTCTAGAGCAGATACAGATAAAAAATAGAAGAGCTGAGGAATATGATAGAATCCATGAATACCAAACACAGGAAAGAACTGGAAAACATAAAACACATCTAAGCAGATGTCCAAGAAATTAAAAATACCATTGAAAGTTTCCCAAACAGTATGAATAAATGTGAGGACAGTATTTCAGAGACAGAAGACAGGATGGCAGTTAGGGAACACATAAAGATTTCTTAAAAATAGCAAGGGACCATGAGAAATCAATCCAAACTTAATTGATTGAAGCTGATGAAGGAATAGGAGAAAGCATGAAAGACATAAATAAATTTTTCACAGAAATAATTGCAGAAAACTTCCCAAACAGGGAAAAATAATTTGACATAAAGATAAGTGAGGCATATAGAACTCCAACTAGCTGCAATTGAGACATTAACTGAAAAGACTAGGTATCAACCCCACATAAGCTAACATATAATGTTAAAACAGTAGCAATATAAGAGTTACTTACTTTCGAGACCAGCACCTATACCACTATAATTCTAAAATCACACTGCAAAAACATATTGTGTGGTTCTTTTCTTCTTGGTGCAAGGAATATTTATTTATTAGGTAAGAATTCTCATAGCACTGACACTTCTTTCGCCACTTCTGAACTATTCACAAGGAGGGCACATAGCGATCTGTCATCTCATATGGCTCAGCACTTGCTGTTTCAAGAAAGTTGGAGGTCCAATGGCCATCTCACATTTTGTATAGAATTAGCACCTTTGGTTCAAAATGGTGCCACATACACAACTGAGTTGCCTAATTCATTTAGTGTTTTTTCCTAAGCAGCTCTATCAGAGATGTCAAACATAAGTTTCCACGTTGAAGGGAAGATTTTTGTCTGTGCTGTCCAATAAAGAAGTCAAAACCACACATGGTCACCAAGCACTTGAAATACAGTTAATAAAGCCGAGAAACCAAATTTTAAATGTTAATCCCCATATATGGTTACTGCCCAGCCATGCAGGTTAACAAAACTAAAAGTTGATTATGGTATTTAGGGCACATTAGTTTTAACCTTCCTAGATTCTCTTTTGTTCAAACAAATATACTAATTTCCACCATTGATTATTCAAAGGTCCTTATCAAAGGGATCTGTAGCCACCCACGCCCTTTGTTGGTCTTTATTCTGTGCCCAAGAACCTAGAGGCTAAACTCTAGTCTTACTCTTCACCCCTAGCATTTATCTAAATTACAGCTTCTCTTGCTATCTAGAGAGACTGGAGATGAGAATTTTCTAATCTCTAATCTCTCTCCTCAGGAAGAGAATCTTTAAGAAAACGGGTTACGGACTAAACGTGCCTATAAGATGCTGTTGGCACACACCTGTAATACCAGCACTTGGGAAGCTGAGGCAGGAGGATTACTACAAGTTCAAGGCCATCCTGGCCTACACAGTGAGTTCAAGGCCAGCCTGAACTGCAGAATGAGACTCTGTCTCAAAATAATAAAAAGACGCTAAATATTTTTGAAAGCTCATTTCTTAGTTAAAATATTGTATCAAATGCAACCCTTGGGGTAAGGCAGGGGCAGTGAGGATGGTTTATACCTGCATTGCATGGTTGTTTTATTTTCCTTCTTCTCGGACTAGCATACTAAGACAAAAATGTCATCTTTGTGGACAAATCAGGGTCACAAAAAGATCAGCCCAACAATGGCCATTTTTATGTCTTTTGTCACATCAATGCTGCTAATATCGTGTCAGCAAAAGAAGCCACATGGCTAAACTCAAAGCCACTGAGCAATTAAATACCATCTCTTTACAGAAAAGAATTGCAAAGTCAGATACTAAAGCGTACAGGTGCGGGTTGAGTGAGGAATCAGTAATGCAATGTAACAAAGTAACTTTAGTTAGAGAAATTAGTCGACCAATAATGGGCAGAGCTAGATCCCTAGATGGTGAGGAGAAAATGGGACACAAAAACATTGATTATACTACATCGTGCAATCATGGACTACTAGGGTAGGGAGAAGACTTGTGCTACTTAGTAAAGCTCAATATTTTAAAATTTAGTTTCTTTCTACAGAAGTCTCAAAACATTCTTTATGCTATTTTCTGAGTGCCTGGATTGACAAGAATCTTCCCACCATTCCTGTTTACTATAAAATATATTCAGGGAAATCTACATTCTGCATCTATCTTTTAAAATCCTTTCTGAAGTATGTCAGAAGATAATGAAATAATTCTGACATGTATCTGTCAGTACATGTTAGTTTTATAGAATAAGGCCATTCCTTCATTTGGAAGATGGTACTGCGTGTGTTTAAGGTCAACCATGATGCTCCGTTCCAAAATGGCTAACCTTCAACCTGGCTTGACAGAGCTCCATTGGCTGTCTCTCCTATAACATAAATGTGTCTGTCTGACTTAGGAGTTACACTAAATTCACTTTAATCGCACACCTATTTATCTAGATTTTTAAGGCTGCTTTTTCATAATGGAACATGCTTCTATTTTAAGAGTTGGTATGTTAGCAAGTTCATGAGGAACTTGATGGAAATTGGTTAATTTAGATTTGGTGGTAAATTATGGGTTATGTAAGTGGCTAACTGTGTGTCAACAATTATTCTCTGACTCTGCTTTGAAAAGAAATATTCCTGGAACACATAATTGTTTTATCCTTATCAGTGATTTCAATAAAACCATTAAAGTTACATTCACACAATCAGTAGATGACAATAAATTGAGTAGGGTTGCCTTTATGGTAAAACTGAAGGATAATTCAAATTAATTCTTGATTAACTCGAGAAACAGTCCATTAGAGAAAGAATAGCATTCACTAGGAAGAATAGCTAGCTTTTCACTGAAGGGTTTGAGGCCATGAGAAAAAGGAAAGTCACATTCTTGTTTGACACAAATATATGAATAAAGATAAAGATAAAATCGAGCTGATAGAGAGCAGTGCTGATGGGCTGCTTCTTCTTAATTATTAATTGGTTATAATGGATAGTTAATGATAATGAGTAATAATATTGAGGAAATAGATACAAGAGTGGACCTGCAAATAAGAAGGCTGATTTGGGGCCTAGCAGAGACTAGAGATGAAGCTGGCAGACTACCATCCAATGGTGTTCCTGTCCGATGTCGACAGTTGCTTTAATTTATATTATAGCTGCCTATTTAGCTGGATAAGGAGGTTTTGAAGAGAAGTGAGATCCACCATCTACTTTTTCATGAATTATCTAAACATACCGATTGATATGCAAGGAATATAAGGCATATTAATAGAAGGGAAAGAGAGGAGAACCAGATCCATATTTTTAATATTATGAGAAGAAAAAAAAAACACTCACTCAAGCCTGCTTACCAAATGGAGGGCTCTTTTCAGATTCCCATTAGTGTCTGCATGGGATTCAGCCAATGGAATATTTAATATTAATTTTATTTCTTAAGAGGGCTATGGATTTTTTTATATAAGGAAATAGTACAAGTGTGAATGTGCTGGCTACATTTGATACTTTTTTCCTGCAAGAAGGAATTTAGTGCCAGTAAGTGGCTGACATGAGTGCTTGCATTTCTGAGAAACGGGAGCTGCCCAGGCCCAATCCCTTCCTATTCTGGACGTTGCTTCATCGAATGTCAAATCCAACTGGGACTTCATTATTAACACTCATCACATCTTAGTTTCAGTTATGTATGCTAATTTATTCCAAGGCCTCTTGTTTGTCATCTTTTCCAAATGGATTATTTCTTGTGGACTGGTAGGATGGGCAAGCAAATGGGAGAGAGGCAGTTATCACGTATGTCTGGCCACACCAGATAGAAGGAGGGACAGCCGCCTCCCGGGGCAGCTCAACACAGCAGAGCCGTGGAGGAGCACACAGGGCACTGCATGGGTTTAGTGTTCGCAGGCCACCCCAAAGATCCCTGCCGCTTAATCCCAGGTTATTTTCCAAGATGGACTGTTGAATGGTGGGTTTTGAGAAGCTGGTAAAATCTACCAAATCATTTCCCAGTCCATCTACCAAGCCACTGCCCAGCACAAGTTCTGGGCATATGTGTTCAATGGGATGAAAGAATGCATGTTTGTGTATTTATAAATGTGATAACTTAAAAACATCAGGACTTAATAATTACTAAATAATCATCATGATGATCAGTTTGTGCCTAAACTCTCCAGTCCTCAGATTTCCATTCTATAAAGTGGGATTACAGCAACACACAGCTTTGTGTCCTTAGTCGAAGACTTGCAGGCAATTATAACATCTAGCACACTGACAGACACACAGTAGGTGCCTGCTTCATGCACAGGTCTGATGGTGGTAATAGAAGAATAATTTACTCCCTAGTCTCCAAAGTTTAAGAAATGTGTGCTTAAGGTTGCTATTTTTTAATTAGGACTCAGGGAAAGTAACAAGGGACCCTACATCTCACAGTGACCAATCTCATTCTCTGGCTGATTTAACTTGAGTCAAATGCTGAGTATGTGATTTCTTAAATCAGTGCTTTGGCAAATCTTTTTCTGGGCCTCAATCTCCTCATCTTTAAAATGGGGCTAATAACAGACACCGGCTTCAGTGTTTTCCTATGAGGGTGAAATGAATGTTTTAGATTCAAATATTGAGAGTTGTGCCTGGCATATGATAAGCGCTCTGTAGACGCCAGTTATTATCATGAATAATAGATGGTCAGAGGGCTGTCAGTTTTGCACACCACAGTAAAGCTGGCCTGAACAGAAAGGAGGTAGCAAAAGGCCACTGGAGGAGCCAGGCAGCAATTGATGTTAGAACAGAAAAATAAGAACAGGAACACACCAGGACGACTTCTAGACTTACACCCTACAATCACACCAGTGGCACAACTCAACTCCCAGCTGGTCTCCAGAGCTCTGACTTACAAGATATCAAACCATAATTTCCCAGGGTTACGTCCTGTGTCTGTCAGTTGTTCAGCCAGTAACAGCCAAGGGACAGGGCTCTGATGTACCAGCACAGTTACCAGAAAAGTGAGTCAGTTCCAAGGAAGGAGAAAATGGAAACATGTAGATGGTCCAAGGATGGAGGACAACTTAAAAATACTAATTGTAAAAGCACTTGAAAATTCTATTGTCTTTGTATGCAGATACAGGTACTGTTGGCTGGGATGATTAAACTTAGAGAATTTGTTAGGGTTGTTACAACAATAAGCTTTCTCATTACTAGTCTCAGGCTAAACAATTCAGAGTTTTGATTTAATGAAATTTCCTTCCAATGGGTGCCTCTTGATGATTTTCATAGCTATAGAACAGCACAACAGAGCATTTGAACCCTGAAGTGCATTATTTTAAGATGTATGGTTTCCTAGCCCTCTCCTTCACTTGCTTCCTTCATTGAATAGTTCTTTAGTTTACTCAGCTCCAAAGACAGAACATTCTTGACTACCTCATATAAAATAAAAAGGAAGTCAGAAAAGTGGAACATACTAGGCTAGGAATCTATCTATAAAGCCTGGTTTACTTTTGATCTGGAACTGAGCACACAGGGGACAGTTCTTGAAATGTTTAACCAATTTTATGCCAGTTTCTCATCTCTAAGAGCAATATTAGATTTCAGGAATGCCAACTTGCTTCATTTTTAGGCCAATTCCAGGAAATTTGGGCTTGAGAAGAGCACTGAAGGCATATATAAGATCTTTTGGAAAGGAAATATTAACTTTATTAGGCTGAAAATGTCTGTCATGCATGTTGGAGGGATACAATCTGGCAAAAAAAAAAAAACAATACTTCACCAGATGCTTGCTGTGCATGAACTAGATGGTTGTTCCTTCATGAAAAATGCATTTCCTGAGTAAATGGCTGTGTCTGGTACTGCATCAGGCAACAGGGAAATAAAGACGGGTAAGATATGCTCCCTGGTCCCGGTAAAGTTCAGACTCTGGCAAGCATAACAAGAGTTCTCTCTAAAGTTTATACAAGCTTTAAAATTGCATGAATTCTTGAATTGTCTGGAGGTGTAAAACCTCACTGCTTCACAAAAACTCGTCCTCCTTTAACTCTCCAGCCATTCACCGTCTTTTATATCAGTACAGCATATGTAAAGGCACACACTGCACAGCCTCATATGGGTGGCCGCTCTGTGGGCAAGAAGGTCTACCAAAATATCACCGTGAAACTGTACAACTGGCCCATTGCAGATAGTACTGGTGCTGTTACCTCTGAGGTCAAAAATCTGTCCCTATGGCCTACATTGCTGGTGCAGAGGCTTAGAGAGCAGCATTGCAACCGATGCCCTTGGACACTGGGTATAGCAGTCAGCCATGGTGATCCTCCAGAATGGATTCTACATAATTCGCTCTGCAGCTTCTCTACCAGTGGCTTCTCATTAAAAGTCTGAAGTGGGCTTGAGTAGATGGGAGACATAGAGAAAGTGCTTGAGCATTCCTGCAAGGAGAATGGGAACTCTAGTATCTGTCTTGGGATTTTAGTACATGGGAGAATTCCCAAACTTCTGTATCCCTTTTCTATGCCCAATCAACATTTACCTGTCTGGAACTTGATATTAGTTGAATTTTTATTCATTAAGGTAGTTTTCTTATCTATGTCTCAGTCTCTTGTGAGATTTGTTACCGTGAGTGAGGATACGCATGCCTGATCATTTCTGAACTTACAATTTAAAGAGTTGTTGAGCATGTATTGTCCAAACCCTAGTAATACAATAACTTCATCAGGGAAAAATACTACTTCCTGGCATCTCTTAGCAGTCACCCAGCTGGACTGTTGGAGCACTTCCACCTCGCACACTGGAAAGGATTGCCGTGTTACAGACAGTGGAAGTCGACAGCTGTCAGGGACGTCCATGGAACCAGCGAGAGCCACTGGCAGGTTTCCTCTGTTGCACGGCAGAGAGAAGGTAAAGCTGTGAGGACCGTCGACAGTACTGCTCTCTTAGGCTATGTGCTGTCCTTGATTCTCTCGTGCTACAGTGTTCCTGTGGTCTTTCTTCCATCTGTTCACTCTGAGTGGCCCAGGGTCTGTCTCTGTCTTCTGTTTGATTGACAGTTAATTGACAGAACTTGCTTTCTAAACCACTGCTTCAAGCACACCGATTTTGCTCACCAAAACTTTTCAGCAGCCTTTGTGCCCCATGTATGAAGTATAACCACCTCGGGCTTTGATGATCTGGCCCCCACTGTTGCCCCACCAGGACTCCCACTCCTGCTCCTCATCCTCTTCCTCCCACAAGTCCTCCCATTCCACTCCTTCCCAAGTGTTCTCTCCACTTCCATCTACCTCTCCATCATTCTGCCCGCTACATGAGTATTTCTACAGGATTCTTTTTAGCCCTTTAGGGAGACTTCTGTCTTCTCTTTTTAATCTTCCATGGACATGGTTTTCTGAATAGAGTTGACATGTATGGATTTTAGGTGTCCAGCTTAGTTAGTTTGGGCTTAGGTAGGCAACCACCATTTCAATGAAGATGAAGAACATTTCCACCCCCAGAAACTCCCCCACATCCTTTCCAGAAAGCTCCTTTGGCCACTATTATGAATACTTTTACTCATCTTAGAACTTTGTATAAATGGGAAAATCTACTCTGTTGTATTTAGCTTCTTTCACTCCACACAGTGTTTGTGACATTCTTCTATGTTATTAAGTATAACAATAGTTTATTCTTTCTTCTTGCTGAATAGCATTCCATTGTGATTGTAGTGTTGTTTTCATTTTTTTGTACTAATTATTTGTGTGCTAATCTTTGTTTCAAAAAATGACACAAGCCAGTAGCTTTATCTTTCTTATGAATAATTACAACTATTTTGTGAACTGTCTTATTTCCCCTCTACATCATTTTTTTTCTGTAGAAAGAAAGAATGAGAAGAAATATTTCAACCCTGCTGTATTCTAGAGTTCATGTTAGGCTATCTCACTTAATCCTCACCAAAGTTCTATATGGGAGATATTATCCTATTTTACAAATGAGAAAACTGAGACTGTAAGGCAGTTAGCATTCTGCCTCTGGTTACACATTAAATAAAGGAAGCACAATTTTAACCTGGATGCTTGCAGAGCCAAAGCAGTTATGTTTACCTCTGTGCATGCCTTGTTTCCCACACAAAATCTTAGAACTGGGCCCCGTATGCAACTGTTGAATTTAGGACCATACTCTGTATTCTGCAGACATCATTTAGTTAGATGCATGATGTTAACAAATAAAACACATAGCAAACATGTCCTAAAGGGTCCTTACCACCCACTGCTACCTGGTCCTAACCAGCCAACAAAGTGATGTCAGACAGCATTCCCCAAGAAGGAGCTGATATGTGTTCTTCCCACGATATCCTTGGATATGCTATTACAGCTACTTCCCAGACTATATCTACTACACAGTGGCTAACTAAATAAACCATTTGTGTGGTTTCATTTTGAAACCACACAAATACACAAACTCTCAAAAGCTGTTTAGTTTGAAAATTAAGATGAGGAGAGTATCCCTCTTTTTAGTTAGCTCCTTCTGCAGTCTGGGAATAGCCTCCAAGATGTCTCTTTGACACTGCAAAGATCCATAGAAAAACAAAGAAAAGGCCATCAACTCAAGTTATCAGGACAGGGGCCAAGCCCTGGATATCTGAGAAACAACAAGCTTGGTGGCAAAGACTAAAGGAAAAGTCCTTGTAAGAAAAATACCAGAAGTGGGGTGAAATAGGACCACTACTCATGGGGGCCACCACTGATTGGGCTAAAAGTAATTTCATAACCAATAAAATGCAAATATTGTACCCAGGGTGAGTGGGGTATCAAAAGAAAAATCATATATTTAAAAACATTAAAAGAAAGAACCAATGAAATAAAACAAGTAGAGGTGAGATAAGCTGCCAGGGGAATCAGGCGCAGGCATGGAAGAACTGGAATGTACTCATTTGAGAATTAATTCCAATCCCTCATGATATGCCAGGGAAAAAATACTGTATAAGACAGACAAGAGTCCTGCTGGTGTTAAAGTTGCTTTTAAATGAGTAAAAGTAGACAGAGAATGAGGAAATGAAGAAACAAAATTATCTCAGCTCACAAGACACATTAGAAATAAAACAAGGATGATGTGATCAACACTTACCATGGGTGGGGTGACATTAACATCACCATAGAGGGAAAGAACACCGCATCAAGGAGGGGCTGTTTAAGCTGGGAGCTAAGTGGAGGGCAGTTCTCAGTTATGTGAGATTTGGAAGCAAGTCCTTCAGCCGGAGACAAGCAGAAGGTCCAGGAGGTGAGGATGCCATACTCACAAGACCAAGATCCTATGTCTGAAAAAGGTAGAGGGGAGGCTCTGCAAGGGAAGGAAGACGTTTGGATGCTGTTCTTGGTGTCGTGGGAAACTACTGGAGAATTTTAAGCAGGAAAATAATTAAATTTGCATCTAACATCCTCATGACTCTAGAGATGGCAGGGGGTTTTAATGGGATGATAGTGAAAAAGAGAAGAGCTGGGGGCAGCCTCTCTGCAGGGTGCTTCACAAGTAAACTACTCTTCTCAGTAGAACTGGTAGAAATGTAGTGAAGGAAGCTGTTGGTGTTATATGTTGGGAAAAGAGCAGAACTTCTTGACCATCGAGATTCAAGTGTAATGTAAAGGAAAGCATAATACGGTTGTTTCGTTTGAATGACTACATATTACCTTTTGTTAAAATGGAGAAGATGGGAGGAGAATTGAGTTTTTAAGTAGACAGGAAAACAAGTTGGTTTTGGTGACCTTAGTGGAGACAGTAAGTAATAAGATCAGCATGTTTGCAAGGAAGTTGACAGGCCAGGAAAAGGAATTTAAAGCCAGAGCCCAACAGACCATGTAATGCTGGCTAAAGCCACAAAGGCCAGTGAGGTCACTGGGAAAAAAGTGTGTGACTAAGGAAAGGAAAAGCCTGGCACCAAGCCAAGAGGAAAGCAGGCAGGGGGAAGGCTAAATAGAGCAAGAGGACCTCACCAAGGAGTCAGAAAAGGCTCAATCCAGAAGACAGAAAACCAGGTAGAGCGGCATCATGTTACCCACAGGTCTCTCCACCTCAGCGTACAGAGAGGTACTGAGTGAGGGAAAATGTGGATGTTGGATTTGTCATGTGGACCTCTCACTTCCCAACACCTCACAGAGAACTAGGAATGAGGCCCATCCCAGGAGCACCGAGGAAGTGAGGAAATGAAGAATCCGTATATTTTGATGCATAGGAGCATGGAGAAATGGAGTAGGATCTAGAAGGAGACGTATTAAGGGTTTTTTGTTCATTTACAAGTTACTTGAGATGAGATGTATAAACACTACTAATACCTACTATTTATTTCTGATTATTAGGTGCAAGGTTTTTCCTCTGATCTTATTTACAAATCCTCACAAAATCTCTCTGAGCCAAGCACTGTTACAAATTCCATTTTACAGAGGTGGAAACTGACGGGTAGAGAGGTCATGTGCTTCCTCTGGAGACTGCTGGAGTTGGTGTCTAAACCTAGACTCTAACTCCAGCCTACAATCTCACCATCCTAGGAACTGCCCCTTGCTACACTGGACTACCTCTGCTACATGCAATATTGTCCTGATAGAATGAGCCAGTCGGCAGACTGAATTAATATTGCCAGAAAAGAGAGTAATACTGCAACAAGAAGTCCTTAAAAAGGCAAGATTGAAGGAGATCAGAGCAAAATGGAATAGAGGATGAGATTCGTCTCACTGAACACAGTGAGCAGGGATATGAACATAGATAGCTTTGAAGATTTGATGGTGGGAAGATGAAGGCATTGCCAGACACATTTTCCCTTCTCACCAAGTTATGAAGTGAGTACCTCTAGGTCTTTCTCACCAAACTGTGAAGTGAGGAAAGATGATATTAATCTTCTAGAATTAAAAGAGAAATGGGGAGTGTGTAGCCACCAACAGCACACACCAGGGAAGCAGAGTAGGGTGTGTTTGATGGATTGGGTAGAGATGGGGCTCATGCTTGTAGACTGAAACAGGATGATTGTATTTTCCTTCTCCAGATCCATTCACTTGCTTTAGAACAGGCAACAACAAGCGAGCACTTTCCGGGTTTGTCAAGATGAGGCTTCCTAAGGCATGTTAGAAGGAGCAATGCTGGGAGCATCATGGGTTTTTCACACACAGATGCTGAGACGAAGTCTGAGGCACAGAGGTTTATTAGGGATCCACACTCCTGAAAGGAGAAGAGAGGATCCAGGGTTCAGCAGACCAAGGAATCAACTGGAAATACACATATAACACAACATTTGATCGGGAGAGTAGGGAGAGCTAGAGCAGGTACAACCCCACCAGGGTTTTCCCCGTGACCACATCCGCAGGAAGGTGTTGTTGGCAACGCTGCCTTCTCAGTCCACAGGTGCTGGCTGCTGGGGAGGGCAGCTCAACTGGGTGGCTCAACTGGGGTGGCTCTGCTGCAGAGCTCACTCTGAAGGATTTAAGAGCTGTCAATAGCCTGATGATGGAAGTGCTTATATCGGGAAGCAAATCTCTTCTTAGAGGAAGATCTGAGTAGCACATTTCTATGTCTGCGAATATGAATCCTGATATGTCTACTTCATTCGATTAAGAAACAGCTCGCAGATTAGTAGAGCACGCTCCTGGCTAAGTCTGGGTGGTCATGGATGCGTGGCCACAAGTGTGATAACTGATCCCTTGCCCCTTTCTCTTTGCCACTGTTCTCCTGTTCTGCACCCCAGCTTTGCTCCTCCACGCCCTTCCAGCATGATGTTTCTGCCTTGGATCCAGCTGAGCATGGACTGAATCTCTGAAACCGTGAGCCAAATTACATCTCCCTTCCTTTAAGCTGTGATTGTCTGCTACTGTGTCTAACAATGGGAAAGCTGACTAATACAGTGTCTATCACAAGAAAGTTTGTGTAAATAGTATTATAATGATAGAACAAAGGAAGTTAAGGCTAGTAAGGGCAAACATGAAAAAATGAATTCTTCCTCACATTACATGGAATTTGGTGTTCCCACAGTATGGAAGAGATTGTGTAAAAGTGCCAAACTTGACTGGATGATCTCAGCTG
Source organism: Heterocephalus glaber (assembly GCF_053883595.1). Taxonomy (NCBI): domain Eukaryota; kingdom Metazoa; phylum Chordata; class Mammalia; order Rodentia; family Bathyergidae; genus Heterocephalus; species Heterocephalus glaber. The sequence goes on from NW_028258293.1 coordinate 4,094,551, forward strand.
ATTCAGGTTTTGCCTGTTCTCTGTGTCCATCTGAAAATAATCTCCATGTATGTAAAACCCTCAAATCTAATTTGTATATTATAATCTTTCTTGCAACCCTCATTACCCATGTTTCTCAAACCCCATGGAGATTTCTGAAAATTCAAATATTCCCCATGAGAAGGACTAGGCTCTCCTTTAGCACAAGAGCTGAGGGCTATTTAGTGTGATTAAAGTTTCTTTCATGGGATGAGCTAAATATGAACCTGCAGAAAATTAAGAGGACAAGTAGATGATCCCCTAAACTATCTGCCCTCCTGGCTATGTATGTGATTGTACTTTATTTCTTTAAAAGTATGCAAGTTTAAGTAACTAGGACCAAAGCATTATGTTTGAAAATGATTTAATTGTGAATATGGACTTTCATTTAGAAGGTGAAGTGAGTCAGAAAATAACAGCAAGAAAACCTTTCTCCTTCCTGCAGTTCCATACCACAGTGGCCGGCAGAATATGCCCCACATTACACCCTCCTCAGACATCAGTCTCCCTGGAAATCATGGGGAGCCTCCAAGTTGTAGACCGCATCACTGAACACTTTCTGCCAATTCCCTCTTCCACTATCCCTTTAACCAAAATTATCCTATATTGTACTATTGTCACTTGTTCATAAATAGTAAAAGATGCTGTACTGCCTTCTTAATTTTCTGGAAATTGCATGGCTAAAAGCAATGGCTTTTGTTGCTAACAAAGGACTGTTTCATCTTACTCTGTGATAGTTTTGCACACAGGAAAAAAAGAATTATGGTAATGACAAATTTAACAGAGCGGGCTATTAGCGGCTAAGTTTAGACTAAGTCTTTACCCTAGTTACTATGTTTAGACTTGAAAATGAAAATATTATTTCGAGATGGAATGGAAACTGCTCACCATGCAGCTCACATGGGAAAGAAATAGTTGCTGAAAAGAGTTTGAGGTGGTTATGAATACAATGCAATTACTCTATTGAAAACATTGGTGAGATGAATATTTTTCTAAAGATAGAAACCAAATTGGCTGGAACTTCTTCAGTGAGGTTCCTACTCCCCTCTTGTAGATGCCAGCTACCCCAATACACACACACACACACACACACACACACACACACACACACACACTGGATGGAAGAAATTTAATATTCTTAATTGATCTATTGCTGACAAGTATTTATTAACAAGCTCTTGCTTTTTGTTCAGGAATGGAAGTGTGTGGTAAGAGCACGTTGAAGAAGCCACTTCATCCCCTCTGACTCTGTTTTCTTTCCTGAAAGCTGAAGGATCTCAATGCACAAATGGAAACCCCTTTCAGATCAAATATTTTACATTAAATATCTCACGGAAATAATGCCAACATCTCAGATAGTCCTGCTTGTTCCTCTAAGAGTATCCCCTGCTTTGTGGAGTGGGCAGGGAAGTGTAGTAGCAGTGAGCACAACACCAAGCCAGCAATTTGGGAAGTTTGCTTTATGCCCAATACAGTCCATGGCACTTTACAAACCTTCTATCTCCTTTTATCCTCTATAAAACCCCTCAAGATTGTGTTCACCATCAGGTGAAGCTGAAGGTCAGATTGTCGAAAGCGGAAACCTGTTATCTACCAGAGCATTTGAACTCTGGGAAAAGCCACATTGATTTTATGATTTATAGCCTCCCTAAACACACAGAAAGCATGCCCCTACTCACAGAGTAAATTAAGCCATGAGTGTATTATAGGCTGTTGTAGCCTTTTCCGATATCTTCTTGCGAGGGAAAGCATTTCAAAAATTTAAATGTAGTATTTAAGAGTCAGCCTGGGTTGATAATGTACTTACAAAGGGGAGGAGCCTAGTGTCCTATCTGAGGGACGATAAGAGTAATGGCAGCTTACATTGCAGCAGGCACTTAATGAGCTCATCTGCATAAAATGTTTCTTCCTCTATCTCCTTCCTTATAGGTTCATCTATTAATTTCCTGACATGAATTCATTGTCAGCTGAACATCACATGAGGACCAATTTCTAGTACACAAGAGGCTAACATGTGAGTTACAGAGGAAGGAGTCATGAACAGGAGAGTAAGAATGGGTCGCAGGTTCTGGGCGACACAGCAGTGTTGGACCAGAGTCCACCTGCACACCTCCATCTCCCAGCCACCTTCACAGTTACATTGGTGGCTTGTCATGGATGTTGAGGACCGACCAAGAGGAGAAGCATCTTTGTCACTTTGGTCCAGGGCATTGAGAAGGGAGTAAAAGACACCCCTCACCCCTGGGAGTCAGTTTTAAATGTTGTACCAGGATGGCATGGTGGAACCTCTGTCAGCTCAGATCAGGAATAGCTGATCTTGTGAATCTTGTGAAGGAAAGTCCTTCACCACATGCCCAGGACAGGCAGGAGAGCGAGTTACAGTAAGTCACAGAGAGGTGGGGCTCTTGCATCATAGCCTAGTCTGCCCTCACAACGACCCTGAAGCTACCACAGAAGCCTGCTCTGGATAGGCAGAGGCAGGGGTGAGAGAGCTCTGCTCAGGGAGTCCATTTCCACTAGGAAGTATCTGCAAAGTGTTTACGAGGGAAATGCTTATGCTGCATTAACCAAAGTGCCCTGGGAGTTGGGGCTGGGGACCATCATTGGAAGTGGAAATAACAGCAGTAGGGCAAGTACAAAGCTATAGTTGTGCAGGACTCACAGACTAGCAAGTAGTTATGTCCAGAGTGTAGCTAAACCAACCGTGCAATGCTGTGTGATCCGAGACCCAGTGAGAAATGGTGTCTCATGGATATGTGCCTATCCCTTTCTCCTGAGAGTAAAAGAGAAAAATGGAGAGAAACCCACATGTGGAACCTTGGCGAAGACATTCTTCACCTACTTCATAAATACGCCTCAATTTTCTCCTGATTAAAAACAGAAGGAAGAGTTCAGTTTCATCTCTCATCCTTATTTTTGTTGGTGCCCAGGTAAACGTGCCACACCCACACCCACTGATTCTTGCCCCAACTGCTCTCAAGCTGAACCTGACACTTCCCCCAAATGGCTTCCTAGTATGCAGCATTCACATCCCGCACGGGACCACTTCATCCCATCAAACTCATTTAATGTGTGAGCTTCATTACGTGGGAAGATATCGATATCGGGGTCCTGGGGGTAAAAGGCTAAGAGGGCATTAAGTCCTGAGGCACCGAACAGCTGCCCAACACTTGAAGAACCATATTTTAAAATAGTGTTTGAAATATATTTAAACTCAAATAAATAAAACATATTTTCCTGTAAATGATGCCAAGTCCTGCCAATTAAACTCAGATCTATTTAAAAAAAAAATCTTTAGCTCTCAACAAATGCTGGCTGCTTTTTCCCACTAAAAGCAATTCTGAGCATTCACGCTCTCACTTTTCCCTGTATCATTATGCTGTGTTCCTCTTGTTAATATTTAAAGCTTCTGAAACTGTCTTTCCCATATGCTTTTGGACTGGAATGCAAAACTGAAGTTTTTTGTTTGTGTGAAGGCTTGTAAAAATATAATCTCTTGGGCTGCTTATTAAGAGGAGCTATTGCTAATATCAACAAACAAGAAGTATTTACTAAATAATAAAAAAGAAAGATTTAGTGGAAAGTCATCTGTTTTAATGATACTATTCATAAAGACATTGTTATTCACTAAGGGACTTAATAATAATGATGCAGCAATAGTCATAATTTCTGAGGTGAAATTCCAGGTGTTTTTGCGACCACTTTACATATCCTCTTTGATTGTATATTCACAACTACCACACAACTATTTTTCACATAAAGAGCCTAAGTATCCGTGATAGAATGAATATGCCCAAGATTTCAGAGTGTTTAAGCATATGAGCTAAAATATGTACCGGTATCTGTCTAACATCAATTTAAATCACTATACTGTTCTGTCTTTAAATTCTTTTTTTATTTTTACTTTTTTTTGGTACTGGGGATTGAACTTGGGTCCTTGTGCTTGCGAAGCAGGCACCAGAACCACTGAGCTAAATCCCCAGCCCCTGTCTTTAAATTTTATAGTTGGTTTAGTTAGCCAGTGATGATATTTGAAACCACAAAACATATACTTGAATATCTGCTGCAGACTTAATGAAAAGATGACTATTCTATTGTTTGAATCATGGATCCTCATTTAGGGATGAACTTTAAAGCCAATAAAATCAGAAACTATCGTCTCTGAGTCCAGGGACTAACAGATTTTTAAGAACACTGAGATAGAAGGTGCTAAAGAAGGAAGATCCACTTTGTCTGTCTTGTCAGATTTGGGGATTCTGGCTGGAATTTAATAAGGTGGGGGTCAGAAATGGGTCAGCATCTTTGATGAATTCCTGGGAAAGTCCTTCTGAAGGTACTTTTCATGGCATGCCATGCACAAAAATCGGGACCCAGGCAGAAAGCTAGCGTCTTCAAAGGAGAAAAATGTGACTGCAATGTGCTCCTTCTCAGACTTGTCTCTAAGCAGCAGAGCTCTCGGACCGGACTGTCCCTCCTGCGTGATGACCCACCCAGCCCACTCTGACCATCCCCTTTTCACCTTGTCACTTCTCACTTGTTCCCCTTTGCAATGTCATGGTAGCCTCTCCCTCTTTTTGAGAGTCCTTATGACTATAACTGTAGACTTTTGTGGGTCACTTTTGAATTTCTTTGAGAAAGTTCTGATTCCTCTATTAATCTGGCTATTCTTCTTCACTATTTTATACCCAGCACCAAGCGCCATGCCTGAAATGAGCTCCAGAAACAGACTTTGATAACCTAGGGGTGCTGCGTTTGAACCCACTCACCAGTGGGGCACAGGACAGTGACAGCCATGTCCTCCCTTCCCAAGAGAAGTCACACAGCCCAAGCATCACCTTTGTGTGCCAAAAGAATGTAAGACTGGCAACTGCCAATGACCAGAGACATCCAACTGCACAATTCCGAAGAAGGCCTGGGGGATCCTGGGAATTTCTGCTGCATTTAGAGACAGTGGAGTATCAGTAGCCCCACAGATAACTGACCAAACTGATTTCCAGAATACACTCCCAAGCATACTTGAGATGCTTGTGAATTCTTATAATGTAATTCTGTAAGGTTTTTAATGATTTGAACTCCCTGAGTTGGTAGATTGAGGTGTATCTATTTAAAATTTCAAGAAGAGGAGTATGTCAGCTCCCCATTAATCCAGACCAGGGACGTGGCCCTGTGAGAGAGAGTCACTGCTGACTCATAGCCAGAGATTCCAGTGTGGGCGCTGCGCTCAAATACCACACATCACTCAGGAAAACAAGACAATAATGTTGCTTTGGCCCCATCTCTTCTTTTATTATTTTTAATTGTCATTCTATATTTAGACATGTTATTTCAGAATTTACTGAGGCTCAATACTTAAAGTAATGGATTGCTGTGAATATAGTACTTAGATATAATCCTAGACTTTTCCATGTTTCTGTTACTTGGAAGCCACATGAGGATGTCAATTTCACAACATTCCCAAGACCTCAGCATATTACTCTAATGTATATCCTAGGGTAAAATGATAAGATTTCTTTCTCTATATATTTTTTCCCAAGCAATGCCAGATATCTTCTGGCTGCAATTTTCTCACCAGAGACCAGTGGCTGGCAAGGAACCCCCAGATTCTCTTTGCTGAGCTACTGAACAGGAAAACTAAGTTTTGTTCCTAAATTGAGGCACAAGTTTTCCAGTTTTCTTTTTAGTTTTTTAAATTGTTATCAACTCCTGTTGTTCATCTTTTAAAAGTACTTTTATGGGCTCTTCATCTTATGTTCATCTCCTTCCTCATGTCCTTAATCCCAGCAACATCTGCCAGTCCTGAGCATCTTGCTGGCAGATACATCCAGACTCTTAATATAATGCCACCATTCAGATACATGGTGACTCATGACTAACCAATTTACTTTCAGCTCTTGTTGCTTCACTCTGAAAATGACAAATTATAAAATGCATCGCAGTGCCTGTGGAACCTGTAGACAGAGTCAGGCTCTCCCAGGTGTGCTTTGATTTCTCACTCATCTTCTTGTTAGTGGGGCCCCCAACCAACTTTCCGCCTCCCACTTACTTCCTTTCCCTAGGTTTTTTCCATTTACATTTCCATTGCATTTTCTGACTTACCTAGTTCACCCTCTCTCAAGTCTGTATTTTCAGCAGGGCTCCCGCTTGTGAATGTGACACAGGCTCTCTAGCCGCTGGGCGTCTCCATCTGGGTGAGCCCAGAGCACAAAAGTCAGTCCTACACTAAATCCATGGCTGCTTACACCCCAGCCAGCACCTTTCCCTCAGCACTTGTCTCAGTTAGCTCCCTTACCATGTATCCAGTCCTCCAAGGTTCTTTCTCTCTGTCCTTATTACCCAGCCAATTGATTTAACATCCTGCTACGTTAGCTTTTGGGTAGGTTCCCTCTACTCTCCCTCTCTTTCCACTTTGCCACTTCCTGTCTGTAAGCTTTCATCTCCTCTCTTCTCACTTTTCATGAGATCTTCAAAATTTACTTTCCCTTACCACCATGGGGATGTGCCTTGTTCAATATATTCTCCTCAAGGATTCAGGAAAATATTCTCTAAAACGAAATATTGATTTTACCATTTTTTCTTTAAAGTGGTTTAATATCCCACATCACTCTCAACAAGAGAATTCAAACACATTGATGTAGTCCTCAATGCTGTCCTAAATCTAGGAACCTTAGTCTGCTTCCCTATATCATGTCTTCTGGATATGATATCCTTCAATCAAGGAATTTTCCTGTCATCCTGAACAGTGTCTACCTTTCTGAATGTATCCTGCTCTTTCATTCTTTCTAGATTTTGCCTATAAAACTCTGTTTGTCTGACATACCTCATTAATTTTTTTATGTATAGGCAAATGCTATTCAGTCACCAAGAACAATTTCAGATGCTGTCTCCTCCAGAAAGACTTCTCTATCTTGTCCCCTTTCCATGAGACAGACATATACTTGCTTGTCTTCTATTGTGGCACCCAGGGTAATTTCATATTTTGTCACATTTATCTGAGTATGTCACTGAATTTCAGTCTAACCATTTTTGGAAAAACTATCATTTATGAGGTATGATCAAAAACACACTGAATGTTCAATTTTTTAAGCTTATTACGGTAAAAACCACATTGCAGCTAATCCCCCTCAGTGCATACCGCCTTGCTTTGTACACTCATATCTATTCCTTCTTGTTCCTTTCGGAAGCGGTTCTGGAAGTTAGGGTTAACCTAACCCTAACCCGTCACAAATGTCTTCCATTGCACCATCAGGGCTGCCTGGGTGTCCTGAGTCAATTCTAAACATTTACTTTTCATGGTAATTTTGACTTTGGGGACCAGCCAGAAATTTCACGATGCCAGATCTGGTGAATAAGGTAGATGAGGAAACAATGTGATATCTTTAGGAGCCTGCCTTTCTGCTGAATGACACTTAGCAGCAGTGTTCACTATAGTTTTTTATCACACCTCATAAAGACATGCATGAAAGAGGACTTCCAGAACTGCTTCAGAAAGTGGCAGGAACAATGGGACAAATGCATTCAAAGCCAAAGGGGTATCTGAGGGGGACTGATGGCAGCGTGTCCTTTACTGCAATAAAGGTTTTAAACTTAAGAATTTCTCATATCATTTGATCACCCCTTTTAAGTAGAGTTCTCACCACTGTTGTGTTAGCTCCTTCAATCTAATTTATGAATTATCAACTGTCAGTTACTTATTTATTGGAAACTGCTGCTCGCTGTCTTATCTCAATTCCTGCTTTTCTCAGTCTCTTGTTCTACTGATACTATAGAGATATACGATTGTGTCCAGTGGCTTCCTGCACGTACGGAAGTGTAACTTCTTTCCCAAGAAAAACACAAGAATTCTAGGTCTAGTGCTTTGTGTCACTGCTAAGGATCCTGCATGTCTACTTGCTCTTCACATCCATCTCACAAAGGCTCCCACGATTGACAGCTGTGGCTTGCGCAGGAGGAAGACTTTCTGCTCGGCGTGTCTGTTACTGTGAGCCACCTTGAAGTTTTGAAAAGTACCCTCAGATCTTTAAAAATCTAAATAAAATAATGAATTAATGCACATTCTTAATTACTAAGAACAAAAATAAACTGAAGACCTCATCCTGATTTGATTTAATATAGTTTTAAAATAATTACTTGCAACAATCCAATGCAAATTAACAGTTAAAAAAAAAGACTTTTTGCATTTTAATAGGTGTAGAAACACCTGGGTACATTGAGACCATAGGTTCCACTCAAACGAGGCCACTCGGTGCATAGATTTTACTTTATAATAAAATTTAACCTGTTTAGAAATCACTGTGGTTCAGATCGGTTTCATCCATGTGATAAAATAATATTTTATTCTCCTGCTGGGATACATTTATTAAAAGACAAGAACATCAGAGTTAGGATACTTTGTTTAACATATTTTTGGTGTAAGGGGACTTTCCCCTCAGTAACACTGTTATCCAAAATGATCCTATAGTAAATATTTATCATCATACAGACTTTCACTTCTGCCTGAGAAAAACAAATTTGCAAATACCAATCATATGCACTTCCTCTGATCCTAAAAATAATTCTCATTTGCAGAGAGAAAATCTAAAACTGATATTCTTTCATTATCCAGAGTATTGGTCCACCAAAAACCATTACTCAAATGCAAAACAAAATAATCATAATTTTAGAAGTGGTGTCTCAATAATTTCTTTTTTCAAAGCTTTTTTATTATCTAAGCTTTAAGGAAATCAATCTTCTCTGGAAACAAATATAAATTAATAGTCCAATCATTTTCCCAACCACTTCATTTTTCTAGTGATCTTATAACCAATTGAGGTCAAATTCCCATCCAAAAAATATAGCTCATCATAGATTTTATATAAAGGGAAATGAAACTGGATGGAAATAAAAGGCAGTATCTTATAATAGAAGCAGTGGCTCTGGTGTCAAGAAAACTGGTTTAGAATCAGGGTTTTCTTGTTTACTCGTTAGAAAAGAAACTATCTTTGACAACTTACTTAATGTCCCCAAATTTCATCCGTAAAGTGAAGATAATAACACAAATGAAATATTTAAAATATTTTCTGTTTTTAGAAATTATTTGACACTACATATATAAAACACACAGCAGAGTGCTGGAATGTTCCAAATAATCATTCGCTGAAGAGGAATAAGATTCAGGAGAGAATTCCTTTAAGTATCAAATATGTTGGAAAGCCATTGCTATCTATACTCTTTCTTACTACTGTATACTTCATTTCTAAATTATCCCAGTTGGATCAGTAAAACTGTCGAGGGTATAATCTCTTCCTAAAATGAAAAATGTTCTTCAAAAATAGGCCTGGAACATACAAAATTACTAAAAGTTTATGATTCCACAATCACTCTTTGTCTCCTTCCTGGGACTTAGGCAAGAGGGAGGATATTAACGCTGATTAAGCTATATTTGCTCAAAGAATGATATCCCCATCCTTCAATCTATAGGTCAAATGTTAAGGGGAATAAATTTTATAAATCTAAATTTAAAATAATTCATAAAGTCTCCAATGAGTTTCTGAGAAACTGGACAACATAGCTTCATTAAGGATGATTCCAATGTTTCAGAACATGTTATTTGGGTTTCCAAAGAAGGAAAGGTTAAGGAGAAATAGATACACAGATGAGAAGAGAAAGAGAAGCACCACATCCTGTCTATGGTCAGAAGATAACTCTGTCACTTGTGTAAAACATCAAAGCAGTCTAGAGCCATCAACTACACACAGTCAAAAAAGAAAAATCACCACTGGGTTTGGCACTGTCCTACACTCTGTAACACTTCTCGAACAGAGGACTGCTTTCACCAGATGCTGCTATAGAAATTGGTTTTATAGGGCCAGGGATTTAGCTCAGTGGTTCTGCCACCTGCCTCACAAGTGCAAGGTCCTGAGTTTGATCCCTGGTACCAAAAAAAGGAAGAAAAGAAAAGAAATGGGTTTTATAGACACACTAAATTCTCCTGAAAATAATATTGTAATTCATCAATATCCAGATTCACTTAGATTGATTTTTTCAGGGGGTGGAAAATCTTCTTTAAATTTTGAAGAAAAATAAGTGTTCTAACAAAAAGCCAAGATTCAGTCTCTGAATATCTTAACTAGCCTGTGAACAAGCCACAGTGAATTGTCATCTCCGAGTTAGGCCCCAACGGAACAATCAGCTATGAGGTGGGTGAAGTTGATAGTTGCCTGTTTGGATTGGTGAGATCACCTGGAAGGGTCCTCCGTGCTGTAACACTGTGACAGTCTCTGTCACAGGGTCTGAATTTCCACCATTTGGATATTGCACTTCTCACCAGAGATAAATGATGTGTCTTCATAATTGACATTTGATAGCACCGACACTTTGCCTCTTAGGACTGTGGTAGAGATCTGATGTCTCTATTCATGTCTTCACACAGCTTGAATTTGTTTATTCTTTGCTATATGCCAGGAAAATTTTCTATCAGTGCATACATAACATAAAAGTGGCATATTTGCAAATTTCCCAAACTTCTGAGCAGTAATATTTAAGACACACATGTGAAGTGCAAAGTGCTCACGTGTTTAATTCACACATTAATTTCTTACCATTGTTGATGGAAGTTTCTTAACCTTAGTTCTGTGTTTTTATTGTAAAATTTAATGTTATTCTCATATCTAGTGTTCATTATAAAAATTATACCTACTAAGTGGACAAGTGATATTTTAACAGACTACCATAGGCACATGGTACTGAAAATGTCTTAACCGTTATCACTCACCATGACTGTTCTCTTCTCTCTTTCTCTCTCTCTCTCTCTCTGAAGAAGTCTAGTTACAGCAAAAGATCTGCTCTCTCATATTCCCTTTGTGCTTCCCCCCTCCTTCCTTGAGAATAATATTCCATATCTAATTCACCCCTTCACTCATTTAACAAATATTTAATGAATGCCTATTATTTGTTGGACATTAGTCCAGGTATTTGGAATACATCATTGAGGTAAAGAGAAAAGGTTGCTGCCCTTTCACAGGTTCCATTTTAGATGGGAGGTATAGATTATAATCATCAAACATAGCGAATTAATAAGCACATTTTATATGCTGTGAGACAGGGGTCAATGCTATGGGAAAATAAAGCAGTGGACCAGAGTAGGAAAGATTGGAAGTTTTAAAGGGATGTGATTATAAATTGAAAAAAATGACAGAGTAAAAACTGAGAAGTGAGAAAGAAAGGAAGTGAGCCTCAGGGATATTTTGAGGAAGTACTATCCAGGCAGAGGAGTGGGAAATGCAAAAACCCCATGCCCAATTTAACTGTCCATATTTTGGAAAGAATATGGGCTGAAGCAGGGAGAAGGAAGAAATGAAGTTAGAGATGACAACAGTTGAATGGTATGGGGCCTGTCAGTTCAATGACAAAGTTACTCTCGGAGAAATACTGGTCTTGGGAGTACTTGACCACACATGGTTATCATCTAATGTGGCTGTAAAAGGAATATTTCGAGGTTAAAAGCACTGTGAAGTACAGCAGTGGTGAAACCAGGTGGATCAATTGGGAAGAAACTGAAATAATGTAGCAATGATGGTAACTTATAGAGCCTGTAATAAAAAGCTGGGGGATAATGCATGTATTTTGAATCTAAGCGAAGAGGGTTAATAGAAAGGATATTGCAAGGAAGGAAAGAGAACATAAGGAGAATCCCAAGGTTTAGGCCAAAGTTATTGAGAATTGACATACGTCATTTGTGTGAGGTTTTTTTTCAAAAATTTGACTAAAAATGCATGTTTTCAAAAATAACTTCAGTTAGGGCCAGATTTTAGCTCAGGGCTTCTGCAACCTGCCTTGCAAGTGCAAGGTCCCAAGTTTGATCCCCCGTACTAAAAAAAAAAGAAAAAAAGAAAAAAACTTCAGTTGTTTTTCTACTATGTAAAAGACTTGTATAATTGGAGCCATATTGGATTTTTTCACATTGCATTTTATTTTTAAAACTTTTTCCACATTGGTCCACGTGAATGTTTATTAATATAACTGCTCTATAGCATTACATAATAGTATTTACACTATTTAAACAGCTAAGTCACACTTTTTCTGTCATTCATTCTTCTAAAAGGAGATACTCAATCTGTCTCTACATTTTTACTATTGAAGCCACTATGACATAAAATATCTGTTATCACTTCATGCATATATAGTTTGTCAGCAAGACATAAGACAGCAAAAATTGGGTAACTTTCAGTTGTGTATGTACACTGTAACTTTCTTCAGTCAATTACAAATTAATTTGCAAATCAAGTATACCAAGGTCTGCACCCATGATCAATGTATATGAGTTCTCTTTTTCCCAAACTTTGATCAGTATTTTATGTTTTTAGGTTTTATATTTGCCAATCTTTTGAATGAGAAATATTTTTTTTAATAAGAATGAACAAAAATATTTAAAAGGACAATAGATATAAGTATATAATTCTCAAAAGTGGGCCTGTAAATAGACCACGGGAATATGGGTAGTGCCTGACACCCCAAATCACCAGGAATGCAAATCAAAACCACAACAAGACATCACCTCACTCCAGTAAGAATGATTATTATGAAAAGGCAAAAGATAACAAGCACCAGCTAGGATGTGGAGAAAAGGGAACCCAGGCTCACCCCGGTGGGGCTGTAAATCAGTACAGCCATTATGGAAAACAGTATGGAGGTGCCACAAAGACATTAAAACTAAAACTACCACATGACCCCAGCAATCCCACTGCATGGCACAACTAAGGGAAAGGGACTCAGTGTGCCAGAGAGAAAACTGCACTTCCGTGTTTATGGCAGCATGGCTCATTGTAGAATGCCTCACAATAGCCAAGAAATGGAAACAGCCTAAGTGTGCAACAATTCATGAGTGGGTAAAGACAGGATGGTAGATATACATGACAGGATGCTATGAAGAATGATGAAGTCCAGTAACATAAATGGGATCATAGATCATTATGAAGTAAGCTAGGAAAGACAGCCAAGTACTTCATGATCTCATGCACATGGAGAAGCTAAAAACATTGATCTCATATGAGTAGAGGATAGAATGGTGGTTACCAGAGACCAGGAGAATTAGAGGTAGGGAGGGAAGTGGAAAGGTTGGTAGGTGGGAGCTAAATTATTATTAATGAGAAATTCCAACATCCAATTTCACAGTACAGTGAATATACACAAAACAATGTACATTTCTCAAAGCTAAAGGGGTTGATTTTGAATGTTTTTACCATAAAGAAGTGATAAATCTTTGAGGCAATAGATATATTTACTCTGATTTAAATACTACATAATATACACATATATTGAAGCACCACATGGTACCCCATACATACGTGAAAATTTTATAATCAGTTAAAAACTTAGCAAAAAGTGAGCAAATCCTTGATTATTAATGAGTTGACTATCCTTTAATACATATATTATGACCCTTTTACATTTCCACCTCTGTAAAGTGCAGTTTCATCTTTTGCCATTCTTTCTATTACACGGGTTAATTTTTTCTAAAATTCATTTTTGGGGTTCTTATAATCTATAAAATCATTTATCAGCCATATAAACTGTAAATATTTCCTAACCATTTAGAAATACCATCTTTTTAGTCTTTCTATATAGAAAGACCAATGTAATAGAATAGTAAATGCAGAAATTGGACCATGTGTCTATAGTCAATTGATTTTTCAATAAATGATCCAGCACCATTCAGTGCGAAAAAACATCTTTTCAGAAGCTTGGAAAAATTGAATAACCACACCCAAAAAATGAAGTTGGAAACCTATTTCACACCGTACATAAAATCTATCTAAGAGGAGCAATTATTGTTGACCTTGGATCTGACAATGAATACTTAGATATGATACTGATAGCAAGGGCAAAAAAGCAAAGAAAAAGAGATAAATTGAACTTCATCAAAAGTTTTTTAATTGTACTTTAAAAGACACTAAGAAAAGAAACTATGGCATGCCACAAAGTGAAAGATGTATTTGCAAATCATAAATGTCTGTAAGAGACTGGTATCTACAATATATAAAGAACTCTTGCAACCCAGTAATAAAGAGATACATAATTAAAAAATGAAAAAAAAAATCTTGAGTAGACATTTCTCCAAAGAAAACATACAGCCCAATAATAAGAACACACAAAGATATTTTTACATCATTAATCAAGAGAGTGTGAATCCAAGCTAGAATGAGACACAACTTCACTGGTTCTCAGGAAGCTGTAATCAAAAAGTTAGAAAAAATACTTTTTAGCAAGGACACTGAGTTGCTACAACATTGAAGTTGGGAATGTAAAAGGCTCCAGCTGCTTTGAAAAGCAGTCTAGCACTTCTTCAAAAATTAGCAATAAATTTATAATTTGACCTTGCAACTCCATTTAAATGTAACCTCAAGAAAAATAAAAACATATACAGACACAAACCTTGTAGATGAATGCTTCTAGCAACATTATTCAAAATAGCTAAAAGGTGAAAACAACCCAAATGTCTATCAATTAATTAACAGGTAAACAAAATATGGCAGATGCTTAAAATAGCCGAACAGTGCAATCATAAAAAGAAATGGTGCCCAAACATCCAGAACTCACCTCTGATACAGTGTTCACATTAGGCTGAAGGAAAGGGATTAGAGAAATGGAGCAGATTCCTAATTCATTTTAGCTGGAGGGCAGAGCGGCCACTGGGGTTCTGGTTAGACACCTCCTTCTATCCCCCTGCCTGGATACTGTTTTGTTCTCTCCCATTTGAAATTCCGTTTCTTTCTTTCAGACATCATTCCAATTCACTGATTTTATTCTCAGATGTCAAATCTTCTTAATATGTTCACCTTTTAATCTCAATAGCTTTTTGCATTTCTTAAAGTTCTATTTGCTACTTTCATCAAATATTTTTTCTTGCAATATTGTCTCAGGTTTTAATCATTTTCAAGCTAATTCTCATAAACGAACATGAATTCATTCTCAGAGTATGGCTGTGTGTTCTGATTTCATGGGGCTACAGAATGCTCCCCTGTTTTGACTTTTATGCTTCATATTGAGCTCTTCATCATATTTTTGGCTATTTTCTATGAAATCAAATCACTTCCCGTATTTATCATGATTTTTAAGGTTTGGGACTGAAAGCTCATTTTCCCCAATGGTTGTTTTACGTGTGAAAATCCTAATGGTCTACATTGTCAAAGTACCCTGTAGAGAGTTTTCCTTCTATTTCTACATATCGGCACCCGAATTATTGTCACATAATTTTTATGGTTTTTTTCTTTTGATCTAAAGGTCTTCAAAATCTTTGAGTAATATGACTTTAAATTTCAAATATAGATTTTAGTTTTCAATTTTACAAATGATTCCTTTCCTTTCTTTCCAGCCCCTAATCAAGAACCCACCCTTGTTGATTTTCCCACTGTGGTAGATTGTTTAGGGTCCCCTTTGCAGAGACAGCAGCCCATGTGGAGGCCTCAGTTCCAATTCGGTACACCCACCCGCTCTCAGTGCCCCTTTCCTCTTACAGTAGTCAGAGCAAGATGCAGCCAAGCCCTTCATGGGCATGTAAACCACCTCCACCTCCCAGCCAAAAGAGAGACTATCTCCTCTGGCTCTGGCTGCAGACACTGTCCTGCAAAAGTAGGAGAAAATATCCAAACGACTTTTCACTCACAGAAATTCTTTTCATGATCCAAATAATTAACTTTTCTCATTTCATTGAGCAGATGTTGGCTGGATTAACAGCAATATAGGGCTTTTTCCAAATCTGGTCAAGCCAGTCAGAAGGTATCGATCAATAGAGCTCGAATCATTTTCTGTCCACATTTAAAAGCATTTCAGAGAAATTTGCAATAGTCTCTCACACTTGCTTCTGACACAATAAATCATAGTTTTTTAAAGGTAGGTATCTAACTAAAATATGCACAATGCTGCTAATCATCTTACTAACACTTGACTAAGGTTTTCTAATTGTTTCTAACACTAATCCACCAAAACTATACTTTTGCTGTGAAAAATCAACTTTTGCTACTTCTACCCATTTCAGTATGATGTGTTTTTCCATCCTAAAATGTAATAGCAGACTAACTTTCTTTGAGGGCCATGAAAAACAAACATACAATTAATTTTTTGATATTGGCTCAGCTTCCTGAACTTCTCTGTGGATAGAATCCGAGGCATGCCAAATGGATATACACAGAAAGGGTCAGTAGTTGTCTAATGAGAGAAGGGAGTAAGAAAAATCTTCATTAAATTTGTAGTTTGGGAAGTACTATATTGACAGAAGTGGAAATACGGTAGTGCCTCTTCTCAGTGGGTTGTATAATCCAAGGTGGATACATGGAATCAGAGAAAATAGCAATAGGTATATTATGCTTTCTCCCATAAATATATACCTACAGTAAAGATTAACTTATAAATTAAACACATCAAGAGAATAATAGCTAATTATAAAATAGAACGATCCTAACAACACACCCTTATGAGTGTGTGAACGCAGCCCTCACTGCTGCAAACAATGCAGGCTCCAGGCTCTGGGCTCAGGGCTCAGACACAGGAAGGCCCACCATGGCAGGCATCTGAAAACCTGAAGGATGTTGAATGGCTAAAGAACAGGTAGCGTACACAAAAGAAGGATTCAGGTCCAGGCCAGATGTAGTGGGGTGACCAGATTTCATCAGCGTATACAGGATGGCAAGCCATTTAAAATGTATGACTTGTTTCTTCCTGGAATTTTCCATTTCCTATTTTTGAGCCATGGTTGGCCACAGGCCACGAAGCTGCTCAAAGTGACAGTGTGGATCAGGGAACCAGCTACAGCAACTTCCAGCTATAATCCTGTGAATTCATCCTCTTACTTAGCTTGGCTTAATATTCTAAAGAATCAAAGGAATAGAAGGAGCAAAAGAAGGATATGGGAGGCATAGGGAAGAGGACCATATCCATGAAGGAGGAACATACTGTCTCTTAGTTATTCTGTTTTACATCACAGTTTCATTTCATATTCAGATTCCAGCAACAGATTACTACTAGCTGTATTTATTCATTTACTTATTTATTTTGAGACAGGGTCTGGCTATGTCATTCAGGCTGAATATTCTCATTATACAGACCAGAGTGGCCTGAAACTCACTATGTAGCCCAGGCCGGCCTCAAACTCATGGCAATCCTCCTGCCTCAGCCTCCCTAGTGGTAAGATTACAGGCATACACCACCATGCCTGGCTTATTAGTTGCATTTTTATGACAAGAGACCAGGTTATTATGATAGAATATTAAGATGAAAAGCACAGACTCTGAATTGAGATTGCCTGTGTTTAAACTTTTTTCTACTACTTATTTCTGTGATTTCTGATAAATTATTTAGCCTCTTTTTGACTTAAATAGCTTGACTACTGAACAGGGAAAATGACAGTATTTGTTAGTCACCTTCTTATCCCTAGGACACAATACCCAATACCCACAATTTAAAAGAGGAGAGGTTTGCTTTGGCTCACTGTTTTAGTCCATGCTTGTCTGGCTCCAAGGCAGGAAGGCATGGTGGAAGACCTGGCAAAGAAAGCTGCTCACATCATGGAGGCCAGGAAGTAGAGAAAGAAAGGAGGACCAGAGAGGGAGATAAACACTTCTGGGTCACTCCTCGGTGATGACTCTAACTAGGCACCATCTCTGAACACACAAAGTTTTTGGGAGATATTTTCCATCTAAACCATAATGGTTTCATAGGGTCAAGGTGAGGATTAAGTACTTTGATGTACAGAGAAAACTCAGAGTAGCAACTGGTTTATACTTACGTTTCAGTATGATTTAACTTTTAAAGCATATAAATAGTTTTAAATGTGTTCATAGAATAAGAGATCATGAATGGCTGAATTGTACTTGGATATTCATATATCTACTTTCAAAAGCATATCCCTTTACTACTATCTCTGCAGTCCACATGGTACTAATCTTATATTTTTAATGAATAGTCATTGGACTTAAATGTAAGGAAAATATATTGACCAGTTTTAAAGTTAACAAAGTATTGTGGACTCAAAATTAATAAAAACTAGTCAATGAAGTTTAAGACATCAGAGATTAGTAGATTAAATTATAAAAATTATGTATTAAATATCACCTCAAAAGGTAAAATCAGATATGTGTTTCATTAAGTCTTAGTAAAAAACAAACCTTCAAAACCAACAAATGCATTTATTAAAAAACAATGGACAGTAGAGAAAAAGGAGAGTAATAGGTCAGTAATGAATACAGAAGTATACAAGACAAATGAAATGATTACAGCAGAATGCATCTTCCCTACCTTCATGGGATGAAACCCTGGCCTCTAGATGGTGAGGTGAAGGTAGTAGGGTATTGAGAAGTTACTAGGCTATTTCTCAGGACTGGAACTCATGCCCATAGAAATCAGACCCCACAGGGCTGGCTTGTTTCTTCCACCATGCAACCACAAAGGTAGAGGCATCATCTACAAACCAGAAATGTGAGCCTTTCCTAGACGTTCCAGCAACCAGAAGTATGAGAAATCAATTTCTACTGCTTATAAGACACTCAGTATACGGTATTTTATTTTAGCAGTTCAAACAGTAAGAAAGAAAGATAACAGGGAAATACTGGATGGGGAGAAAGTAAGATAAAAGCAGTCTAACTACACTGTAGTAATAAAGGCCGGATAAAAAGTCATAGATTTTCACTATCCCAGAATGTTCCTAAATGCATAATTTCTATTATGTAATTCATTATGTCATTTTTGTTTTCATTTAAAAATCTATTAATATTAAATGACTTTAGAAAATAGCTATCGTTGAAAGGATTTAACATAATATTTTTATGTTTGTGTTTTCTTTCACATGATTATCCATAATGAATAAATATGAATAAATACATATTCATATAATGTTATTTTGTACACTATTTATAATCAACATGATTTAGCAATTGTAACCAAAAAGTTTTCCACTTTTCACTTTAATTACTTATTACTCTATTGACTATAATTATACAAATTGATAAATCATAATTAACCTTTTACAAATTATTGTATACCTAAGTTCTCAACTGCTTTATTAAGAGAATTTGTGAATACAAAATTTACACTTTTTTTATTCCCCTTAAAAATACCTCAGGAATATTGCCAGAAGTAAGATTTTTTTTTTATCTATACCTACAAACATATTTATGGTTCTAAAATGTTGAATTTTAAAATAATTATGTGGAAGTAATACATTATCTCATTCTTTTTATATTGGGATAGTATTCCGTGATTGTAGACTGATTTTTAACTAATTCACTATTGACCTTTAGATTGTTTTTAATTTTACTATATGATAAACAAAAATGAGAGAAATTAATTTATTATATATATCCCAGTCAATATTTCTGCTGGGAGAAATTCTAGAAAATGAAACTCTGGCTCAAAATGTGTACACATTTGTACAGATGTGTCTAGCAGGGTCAAAATTGCCTTTAAAGTGTTGTATCAATTTGTAGTTCTTCATGAAATTAGCATCATCAATATCTTTACAAACCTGTAGGTCATTAATATCTGAACACTTGCCAATTTCATAAATAGAACGAATAAATTGACTTCCACCATTAGATGATATCAATGAAATAAATGAGCTCTTTTCACAGATCTCTAATACTGAAGAGAAGAAACCTGTGAGTTTTTATGTATTATAAATTTTAAAGAAATAAATTCTAAAAACAAGTTGGAAGACAGACAGGCTTGAAGCTAAAGCTAAAAGAAAATTGATTGAACTGGATGGGAGAATCTAAGAAGCAAATTTTTGATGGTACAATTTTTGTGTGTTTATTTTTATTGACATATATTCAATGTGCAGTGACCAAATTAAGGTAATTAGAATTTCCATCTCCTGAAACATTATTATTTCTTCATTTTGGAAGCCTTTAAATGCCTCTCTTCTACTTATTTATAAAATACTACATAATGAATTGTTCTGAACTCAGTCACTGTACTATGCTATGAAACACGACAGCTTATTTTTCCAATGTATTTTGTTACTCATTGTCCAACCTCCTCCTATCTTCCCTGCCATCCACCCTCCTGCCATTTGACCCAGCTATTGCCCTTCTAGGCATCTTCCCAAAAGAGTTTAAGACATTATATTATAGTGATCCATGCATACTCATGTTTATAGCAACATAACTCATAACTGCTAAATCTTAGAAGTGACTTATATATCCATCTACAGACAAAAGGTTAAAGAAAATATATTTATACACAATAGAGTACTACACTCCTAGAAAGAAGGATAAACTCGAGTCATTTTTAGGAAAATAGATGCATCTTGAGATCATAGTGCTAAGCGAAATAAATCATACACACATGCTTAACTATCACATGGTTTTTGTTATATGAGAAATGCAAAGTATAAATAAGTTAAAAAGCAAAACAAAAGATAGTTAATAGGGAAGAGAAAGATAGATATTTGGTAAATGGGAGGAGGACCAGAGATAGAAGGATTGGAAGGGAAGGGAAGGGGATGAGAAAAGAATTGAGATGTGTTACGTTCATGCACCAACTCCCTGTGATGAGTGTAATCATTATGTACTGCAAACATGTACTAATACAAATAAAAATTTTAAAAACCAAGAGAGACACGTTGGTAGGACAAACATCTGCCTCTGAGAAGAGTTTTGGAAAGTTAAAAGAAGCGTATGAGAGAAAGCTCAAATAAACTCACAGACACAATGGCAGAGACCCACAATCACACACTCAAAACCAAAGGCCACAAAAGCATAGGTAGAGTTTTAAAAAATATTACAATAAAAATGACCCACAAAAAAGATACTAACCAATTTACCTGGCTTCCCTTGTTTCCAGTCATGTTGGTAGCATTGCCATTGTAAAGAGCAAAGAAAGAACTTTAAAAAGATAATTGTTTCCCAACTATGCAAGAAGATAGAAACAAATGAACTTCAGTGTCCTGGACCTAACGAGTTGTGTTAAAGTGTGGTAGATGTGGAAAGGAATCATTTCAATAGCACAGTGATAGACCTGTGGGAACAAGAAGATGGAGTTGAAGAAAATCTTGCCCATGAGTTTAATAACCATGAACATTAAAAGCTACATTATGTGTAGACATCAGCCCGAGGCTGACCAGTAGAGCAGGTCACCAAAAGATCATATAAATGTCAACATCTGGTCTGTAAAAGGCACAGACATGAATATAGGCAAGTTCCTTTATAGTCCAATGCTTCATCTCAGAACTGAAAAATCAAAAAATAAAATAAAATAAAATGTTCATCTCTTTTCCTGGGGAATAAAAATTTTAAAAAGAGAAAGGCCCAGTGAATGCCGCTCTCACATTCCCAGACACTGTGTCCCAAAGCCGGTGGATCTACTAAATGCTCTGTCTATTAAGGAAAGAGGCAGTACTGATTGTATCTGAATCCTTAAATGTGCTTTAAAAATTTTTAGTCTGATCCTTTGTTTCTTAAAATGAAAATAAAGGCTGACATATGAAATTAAAGAGGCATGGGATTAACATGTAAATTTACTGGTAAAATTTTATCTTACATTTATATTCAAATGCTGTCAGTTTTAAGGCACTTGAAAGAAAAGCATAATTCTCAGTATTTTCATTGCTGCTATTTGAGGATCTGCACCATGTTCATTCAATGCATTATTACATGACAGAAAATGCAATGTATTACATGTGTTTATTAAGTCAATGCGTCTCTGTTAGAAGACAATGACCTATACACTCTGCAGCTATGAAATTAAGACTTGCTGAAGACAAATTACAGCAATTAATCACATTGCCATCATCACTCGGGCAGTCAAAACTAAGACTGCCAGGAAAGGAAAGAAAGAATTCAGTTATGAATTTATAATGCAGATGAAAATCTAATACCTGATGCACAACACTCAGATTTCTAATGTGACTCAGCATCGCTTTATTTATTTAATTAGGCAGCATAATTATAAAGTTTTAGTAAGCAAGCAAAGCTAGTTTTGAAGAAAATATATTTCTCCTAGTATTCTGGTTATCTTTATGTCTAAAATATGTTAGCTCAAAGAACATAATCATGTTTTCCCTTCATAAATCTCATAAATTGACAAATCCTTTATCATCTTTTACTTCCTTTCTTTCCTGGTTTTTACCCACTAATACATGTGCCTCAGTTGTTTCAATCAACAGGTCAAGATATTTTCTCTGTAGAATAATGAGTCCATAAATATTTCTGAATCCTTCACCTGTCCCATACATCATTAAAACCACTGCCAGATTAATATCAGAAAAAGACATTTCTCACTCCTTGATTCTATAATACTACATGTGATCTGTAATTTCCTCCCCATTAGTGCAGTGATTTGAATCTCTGCAAAGATATTCTAAGTCATCATAACATCCACAAGTACACAGCAGCATTATCTTGAAGGCCAAGAAGTAAGTAGCTCAATCTCTGAAGGAAATTTAACATTATTTGCTCATAATTTATCAATGAAAGCATTTAACAAGATAAAGGCACAGAGACTTTAAATGATAAAGCACATTTACTGAAAAGTGTACTTCAAAAACATAAAAAAAAAGGTGAACAACAAGATGGAAGAATGGGAAGACCTATACCTTCCTTCCTCTATGTAGACACCTACTCAACCACCATTCATCGACGAATTCCATGCACCAGTGAAGAGGCTTCTACAGTTCAGGCAAAAGAAACCAGCCACATCCAAATGGCAGCAAAATTCATGGCACTCACTCACTTGTTCAGCATAACATACCTCAGAGAAAATTTTTCCTGGCACAGCAGAGCATAACTGAGAAAATTCTCAGCTCTCAGCTTCTACCTGAGGACAGACAGAAAAGATGAAAACACATACCCAGTATTCAGACCTTTGGGGAAGAGGGAGTAATAAGTCTAAGGGACTGATTACTGGCTTGGCTAAATGTAATTACTGACAGGAAAGCTGCAAGGTTTGGGGCCACTGAAAATAAAAGCAAAGTTTGGACTAACACATATTCACATGGCAGGGACCCTTCTTCTGCCAACTCAGCCTAGAGGAATGGGTAAAACTTCCAACTCCCCTTTTCTCCCAGGGAGAGAAGAACAGAATGTGTATCCAACATTACAGTTTTGCAAGCTTCCTGGGGGAATGCTCCCTCTCCTACCCATCTCAGAATGCTGACTGGACCTGACATGCCCTAGATGTTTAGAGAGTGATGAATGTGAAGGAGACCTAAGGGGCTTGATGCTGCTCCAAAGGATCTGTGTGGTATAGCAGAGAGAGGTCGGTAAGAAGATCGGAACCCATACCCACACAACCTTGTGACTTTTGGAGGCACTACCCAAGGGTCTGGTCTCTGCCTTCCATAATTTGGAGCACTAATGAGACCTGGCATAATTTAGAATTCTGGATTCTGAGAATAAAGGATAAGTAAGTGCTTCCAGCAGTTCCTGAGAACTTTGCAAAGCAGAGAGGCACCAGAAGAAAAGAGAGACTATGAGCTCCTGTAGGGAGAAGCCAGAAAATCTCTCCACCTAGGAATCTTTCTGGACCAGACAAGTCCAGAGAAGACCCATCCACAGGAAATGCATGAGTTGGCGCTAAATTCACAACCTGGGCTTCACAATGACTGGGAGGGATGGCTGTTTTGTAAAGGTGTGGACCAAAAGACAAAGTAATGTGGCAAAGGAAGAAACAAGAAAATATGATCAAATAAAAATATATCTCAAAAAAAAAAACCTTAGACATGAAAATTTACAAATTATCTGGCAAAGAATTCAAAAAAATCATCATTAAAATGCTCAGTGACTTCAAAGGCATCATAATATATTAAATGAGAAGATCAACATAAAATTAATTGGAAATTTTGGAGCTGAAGAATATGATAATTACATTACAAAACTCACTACAGTGTCCATAGCAGAATTGATTTTTAAAAATTCAGTAAATTTGATGATAACTTATCAGAAACTACCCAGTCAGAGGACTGAAGAAAATAATGAGAGTGATGAACGCAAAAGACACATTTGGGAAAGCATCAAGTGCCAAAATGTGTGTATTATAAGAGTTAAAAGAAAAGGGGAAAAAAGGAAAGAAATCTTATTTAGAGAAATAATGGCCAAAATTTCCTCATATATGGATAGAGAACTGAAAATCCAGATCAAAGAAGATGAAAGGAGCTTAAATTTGAGAACCTCAAAATTATTCTTGATAACATATTACAATCAGATTTTCAAACATCAAAGACAAAGGGAATTTGAGATCAGCAAGAGAAAAATAACTCATCACACATGAGGGAGCTTCCATTAGACTATTTGTGAATTTCCCAGCAGAAACCTTGGAAGCTGAAGGGGAAGGAGATAATATATTAAGAGTGTTAGAAAAAAAAAAAAAAAGAAAGAAAACCTACCAAGGAAGAATACTATATCTGGCAAAACTATTCTTCATGCCTTCTGAATAAAGATATTTTCAAAAGCAAAAGCTGAGGGAGGTCATCAATGCTTGAACTGCCTTACAAGAAATACTAAGGGGGATCTTTCAAGGTAAAATGAAAAAAGTGCTTGATAGCACATGAAAACATAAAAATATACAGCTCTCTTTTAAAGATAAATGTAGACAACTATGGAATACTGTATTACAATTACTATGGTGTGTAACTCACTTTCAATTCTACTAGAGAAGATAAAATACAAAATTTTAAAAACCATAAAAATAATTGATAGATGTGCAATTACTATAGACTGAATATTTGTATCCCACCACTCAAAATACATATATTTAAACCTAACCTCAAGTGATGGTATTTACTGTGAAGATTTTAGGGGGCAAATAGGTTATACAAGTAGATCCATTGTAAATGAGTTTACTGCTGTGCTCTACTGAGAGAAACCCATAGAGCTACGCAACTATCTTTCTGCCACATGAAGACAAATCGAGGGAGAGATAATCTGCTTATCAGGAAGACAGTCCTCACCAGAAACCACATGCTGACATTAAAACCTGACTTTTAACACCAGAATTGTGAGAAATAAATGTTTGGTTTTATTATACCACCAAGCCCATGGTATTTTGTTAAAACAGTTTTAAATAACATGAAAATATAAGAGTATATAATTTGTGATGTCAGTGAAAATGTGTGGGGAGAAGAGAGTTTCATATGCAACAGAAAGTAAATTATTATCAGTTTAAATAGATTGTTAGGAAACTTTATATAAGCTCTATGGTGACCATGAATACCTACATAAGATACATAAGTAAAAAAAGAGTAATAAATTCTAAGTATTTCATTACAAAACATGAATAAAATGCAAAGGAATACAGTATATGGAGAAAGGGACAAAAGAGCTTCAAGTCAGATAAAAAACAGCAAAATAGCAGTAATAATTTCTTCTTGGCAGTAATTACTTCATATGTAAATTAATTGAACTCTCCAAGGGAACAACAGAGTGGTTGAATAGATTTTTTAAAAAGTAAAATCCAACTAAATGTTATATTAGAAATTTAAGTATTTGTATAGTCTGAGACTGAAGAAATAAAAAGACATTCTATGCCAGTGGTAACCAAAAGAAACCAAGAGTAGTCATACTTGTATCAGGCAATATAGATTTTAAGTCAAACACTGTCACAAAACAAAAGACATGATCTAATGAAAAAAGTCTATTCATCAAGAAGAAATGCAACTGACACAGAAAAACTCAAATAAATGAAACAAATGTCAACAGAACTGAATGGACAAATATACAAGTAATGGCAGAAAATTTCACTGCCAAGCTTTCAATAACAGAACACTTAGACACAATATCAATAAGGACATAGAGGGCTTGAACAACACAATAGAACAAAGGAAACTAAGACATATTCACATAGAAAATATTCTTCTCAAGCACAAATGAAACAGTCTTTGGAAGAGATCTTATGGTAAGTCATAAAACAAGTCTTAACAAATTTACATAGAATGAAATCATACCAAGTATCTTTTTCAACCACAATGAAATAAAAGTAGAAATCAATAACAGAAGGAAAATGTGAAAATTTACAAATATGTGGGAATTAAATACGTATACTATTGAATAAGGAATGAATTAAAGAAGAACACAAAAGGAGAAATTAGAAAATAAATTTAGACAAATGAGAAAACAATTCTGACCCAAAGTCTTCCAAAAAATTGAAGAGGATGGAATATATCTAAACTCATTTTAGGAGACCAGCAGTATGCTAACAACAGCCACTCCAAGTTAGTATGGGCCAATACCCTCAGCGAATATGGATGTAAACACCCTCAACAAAATACTAGCAAATTGATTCCAGCAGCACATTAGAAGGATCATCCACAGTAGTCAGGTGAGATTCCTTCCAGAGACTCAAGAGTGAAGAGCAGCTGAGGTGATAGAGTCACTGCATTAAAAGGTCAAAGGACTGAGATTGCATGATCGTCTCATGATAATCTCATTAGATGCAGAAAAGTATTTTATAACATTCAATAATCTTCCATGAGAAAAACACTCAAAAAAACAGAAATTACCTCAATGTAATAAGGATCATATATAAAAAGCCCTTCCATAACATCTTACTCAACAATGAAAAACTGAAATAATTTCCTCTAACAGAAATGAGGCAAGAATGCCATTCTCACCATTTGTATTCATATGTACTGCATGTTCTTACTGTAACAATTAGGTAAGAAAAAACAATAAAAGACATCCAAATTGAAAAAGAAAAACTAAAATCTTCACTTCAGAGAGACCATGGCTTTTCATGCAAAACCCCCTTATTAAACCACAAAATAAGTGTTGGAACTAAGGACAAACAAGACAGAGTTGTAGGATACAAAATGAACATGCAGACTCATGCTTTTCTGTACAGAAAAAATAAATACTTTAAAAAAGAAATAAAGGAAACATTCTCATTTGAAATAGAATATTAAAAAGTACTTTGGAAGGGCTGGGGATTTAGCTCAGTGGTTCCAGCGCCTGCCTCGCAAGTGCAAGGTCCCGAGTTCGATCCCTGGTACCAAAAAAAAAAAAGTATTTTGGAATAAACTTAGCCAAGTATGTGAAAGACAGTCAATTTAAAATTTTAAAACATTGATAAGGAAATTTAAAAATTTGCATATAAATGGAAAATATCCTTTGAATATGGACTGAAAGAATTTAATATTGTTAAAATGCTTATATGACCCAAAGTCATTGAAAGTTTCAATGCAATCCCTATCAAAATTGCCATGGTATTTTTCACAGAAATAGAAAGAAAAATCATAAGATTTATATGAAACCACAAAAAGACTTACAACACAACTAAAATAAACTTGGGAAAGAATAACAAAGCTGGAGACATTCCTAACAATTCTTGCCTTCAAAACACATTATATGCAATACAGTAGTCAAATACTGGCATAAAGACATATATAGATCAATGTTACAGAACAGAGAATAGAGAAATAAACCTATACATATATTGGTCAACTGATCTTGCACAAAGATGCCAAGACTATACAATCAGGAAAGGACAATTTCTTCAACAATAATATTGAAAAAATTAGACATCCATCTGTAAAAGAATAATATAAGACTCTTTAGTTTGTCTTATATCATAAACAACTACTAACTCCAAATAGATTGAAGATCTAAATGTAAGAGCTAAAACTATAAAATTCCTAGAAAAAAAAACATAAGATAAAATCTTAAATACTGGATTTGAAAATGATTTTTTAAATTATAACCCGAAACATGCAGAAAACAAGGGCAAAAACAGATAAGTGGTCTATATCGAAAGAATTGGCTTCTGAATAGCAAAAGAAACAATTAACAGAATGACATACCTATCTATGAGCTTGGGGAAATATATGCAAACCAAGTGTCTGAGGAGTTAATTTCCACAATATATAAGGCACTCTTACAACTCAATAAATGAATAAACAAACAGACTGATTAAAACATGGACAAAGAACTTGAACAGATATTTCTCTAAAAAAGACATATAAATGGTGAATAAATCTATTAAAGTGTTCAACATTGTCAGGGAAATGCAACCCAAAGCTACAGTGAGATACGTCACACCTGTTAGGATAGCCAAAACAAACAAACAAACCCAGAAAATAATAAGTGTTGGTGAAAGTGTAGATAAATCATAACCCTTATGCACTCTTGGTGTGAACATATGAAAAGGAAATTTTGTCATATGCCACACATAGATGATTTTAAAATACTAATAAAAAATGAAATAAGCTGGTCTCAGAAAGATAAATACTGCATTACTTCATTTATATGAAGTATCTAATGCTGTCATAGTCATAGAAGCAGAAAGAATGAATGATGTTTACCTGGAGCTGGAGACAAAATGGATGACTTGTTCAAATAAATAGAGTCATACAAGGAAATATATAGTCATACAAGGAAAAGTTCTAAGATCTGCTATATAACAATATAAGTATAGTTAATTAAACTGTTCTACATGCCTAAAAGTTTATTTACAGGGTAGATTTTATTTTATGGGTTTTTAACACACACACACACACACACTGTTTTGTATACATATTGCGAAGGGAGGTTTTAAATGAGAGGCCTTGTCATATAGTTCTGAGATAAACCTGTTATGCTTCCCCTGTTAATTTCTTCTAAAATTTTTTAAATTTTTCTCTGATTTCTTCTGTGATGGACTGATTCTTAATAATGTATTATTTAATCTACATGTTTTTGCATAGTTTCTGTGGGTTTTTGTTTTGTTTTGTTTGGTTTGTTTTGTTTTGTTTTGCTGTTGAGTTTTAGTTTCATTCCACTATGAGAAAATAGTATGCAAGGGATTATTTCAACTCTTTTATATTTATTTAAGCATGCTTATGCCCTAAGACATGGACTACTTTGGAAAAGTTTGTGCTCTTGAGAAAAAAATTGTATTCTGTTGTTGTTGGAGAGATACTCAAGATTCCTGTTAGGTCCGTTTGTTCAACAGTGTGGTTTAACTCTGATAATTTTTTTAAATCTTTGTCTGGTTGTCCTCTGTATTTGTGAGGGAGGGTACTGAAGTGTCCTGCTATGGTTGTATTGGTGTCTGTCTGTCTTTTAGGTACAGTAGTTTTTGTTTCATGAAACTGGGATTGCCAACATTCCATGCATATGTATTTACAATAGTTATCTCTTCCTGTCGAACTTTCTTTTACCATTATGCAGTGGCCATCTTTCTCCTTTCTGATCAGCTTTGGCTTGAACTCTGCTGTGTCTGAAAATAAGAAGACAGCTATTCTTGCTTGTTGTCAGGCTCTGGTCGCAGGGAGTATCATTTTCTATCCTATCATTTTTAGTCTGTTCCTTTCTGGATGAGATGTATCTCTTGGAGGTAACATATGGTTGGATTTGATTCAATCTGCCAATCTGTGTCTTTCAATTGGAGGGTGAAGACCTTTAACATTGAGAGTTATTATTGTAAGATATTTGCTAAACTAGTTAGGTCTCCACCCAATTCCCTAAACCCCACACTGCAAAACAAGGGATTCTCAACCCAGTTTCTGCTGATACAAAGGAAATCAAAAAGGAAAGGAAGAAGAGGGAGATGGAGGACAGACACACAGAAAGGCAGAGGCACTAGTCTGGGAGAGCTAGGGCTAGAGGCTGAAGCATCAGAGGAAGGCCTTTCCTTTACAGCCCTGTATCCAACTGTGGACTCACACACCTGCTACATAGTCTTTCCTGTCAGTTCACATTCTCATGTTGGAATGAAACTTATTGTTAAACTAACTGATACACACAACAGCAGAAACTCAGGTTAGCTGCTGAGAATATTTAAATATGTTCTTCATTCCCAAATATGAGCATGCATAGGCCACAGAACATAAGAAGAAAGCTAGTAGAATAAAAGAATTATACAAAGGTAAAAGTACACAGAACAATAGATTCCAGGGAAACAAGAATCGATGTATAAATTATTTTAATCAACTATCTTTAAGAAGATATGAAAGTTATAGCAATGATAAAAATAAAAACACAATGCTAAAAAAATCAGAAAATACAATGACCTTTTGAAAATTAATGGATTAATTGTAAAAATATTCAAAGGTCTGGTGGTTAAAATTTATGATTTTTTTAAAAATTGTGTAGTCATAGAGAAAAAGAATAATAGTAGATGTGACAGAATCTGTAAAAGAAAAATGACAGACATGAAGGATTTTTCAGGATTTTTCAATATTCTGGCATTCATTTCAAAAATAAGGAACAGATGAACGAAAGAGGAAGAAAACAATCTCATAACGTGCATAACCACAAATTTATGAATGTAAAAGCAAAGTATCATTTTAGAATATGTTCAGGGAGTGAAGATACCTCCCCAGAGAAACTAGTTCCTCAGATATTCAAAAATATGTAAAGATAAGTCTGCAAAAGTTTACAATGAAGTACAAAATCTAGGCTATTTACAAAGTCCTAAAAATTAACCTGAATTCTAGAAGATAATAAAGTTATATCTTTAAGAATGGACAGAAATCAGCTTGAATTTCAGAATTTTATGCAAAGTAATCATTCAAGATGAAGAGCAAATTAAGATATTTTTCAAACACGGAAGGGTCAGAAATTTGAAATTCCATAAATACTATGTGTATTTGAAGGTATCCTCTAGAAAAATTAAAGACAAAACCATCAAAAAGAAAGACATCAGGCCAGAGAAGCTGCAGGCTGGAAAGCAGTAGAGGTTAAAAGACGTGAAGGGGTGGAGGAGGCTATCTTAGGCAGTAGAAAACATTGAAGAGCTTTCTAAATTTGACTGTATGGGCTAATGATAGTTAATCAAGAAGGTTTTTCTAAAATTGCTGACCACGCTGAACCAAGTAGCATTAAAATCTACTGACCATGGACTGGTGATTCCCAAGTATGCATTTGGCTTGGCAGACCGTTCTGTGACTAACTGTCCGAGCAGTCTTCTGCCAGCGCCCCAGGAAGAAGAGCAAGGAGAAATCCCTGTTTCCCAGTCTCAGCCAAGAACTGGCAGTGCAGAAGGGCCCAAAACATTTAATGTCTGAAGGCTGTAACCTGTGGGAACCTGCTGCATGAACCCATAATAAAGAAAGAACCTTCCGAAGGGTACCTTTCTTACACAGGGTGCCGCCAGCAGCAGGGAGTGGCTACAAGCTTTCCTACATCAATGGCAAGGCCAGACTGAAAGGCCATAGAATTAATACTTTCTGCATGACTACTAAACATCTGGAAACACAGACATCACCAAGATTTGGGATGGACTAGTAAGAGCCTAGTGGTGCACAGTTCCAGTTCGATGGGTCCTCAACCTTTAGATTGTCTATATTAACGTGTCTTTTGTCTGTTTGTTTTTGGGGTTTTTTGGTACCAGGGATCAAACTGACCTTGTGCTAAGGAGGCAGTGGTGGAACCACTGAGCTAAATCCCTGGCCTACATTAGCATACCTTAAGTCATACCCTAAACCAAGATTGATGAGGTCATTCATTTTACATCAGGAAATTTATAAAAGCTTATTTTACAAAAACAAATAAAAGAATAAAAACCACATTTTTCCCTTCAGGTGATGACAAAAAGGCATTTGATAAATATAAAAATGTCTACTCCTGGTTAAACCTCTAGAAAGCAAAAGATAATTATGAACTTCAATGTCATTAAACCATACCTAACATAACATTTAACAGTGAAATGCTATAGTCACCCTACTGACATCAATAGCAAGACAATGATGTGGGCCATTTTCCATTACTGTTTAGCATTTTCCTGGAAGTTCTACCCAAATCTAATGAAACTTTAAAAATTGAATATAAAATTATAATTGTTTGAAGACTCTAAGATTATGTGTTCAGAAATTCCAAGAACATAAACTGAAAATTCCTAGAATCAGTAAGAGTTGAATAAAAATATTTTTAAAGGAACACATATTTACATATTTATATAAAGCAATACAAATTAGTCAAGAAATGTTTTTTTAATAATTTTGAGCTACAGTAACAATAAAAATTATCTTGAGGGCTGGGGATTTAGTTCAGTGGTTCCGCCACCTGCCTCACAAGCACAAGGTCCTGAGTTCAATCCTCAGTACTAAAAAAAATTATCTTGAAATCCCACAAAGAAGAAATACAAGAAGTTTGTATAAAGAAAGCTACAAAACTTCCTTGAGATATAAGATAATTTAAGATTTAAATATGAAATATAAGTTACTTTATACTCTAGGTGGGAAAAACAAGTATTACAAAAGGCATACATGGAGTTTTTGTTTTGTAACATGACAATATTTTCTAACTTTTCAATAATATATAGGTAAGACTTTGTAATAATAAATTCAGCAGTGCTGAAGGAGAAACAAAAAGGCTGAATGAGACAGACAGGTGAGATCTATTGTGTGCTTTGCTAGACCTGCAGATGGACACAGGGAGATGGTGTCAGGGTACATGCTGGTGACACCGAGGAGACAGAGCCATCTCTGAGGGAGAAGTGACAGGATTTGAAGTAAGAAGGGAGGGACTAGAAGGAGGAGAAATCACAGGTGGCCACGGGTGTTCCATCCTGAAGGATGGAGGCTGGAGAGGGGAGAAAATGCACATAAAGAGAACATGACTTCTATTCTGGACACAGTGCCCTGCGCACGCAGTAGAGTTCTTAGCTGCTGCAGAGTATGACCTATGAGCTCCGTACAAGCACGTGTTAGTTATAACAATAAAAATAGTTGGGATATAAACGGTGCACACCAGGCAAACTTCTTCAGTAAAAGAGGGCAAAGATCAAGATGGTAGATGGGTGGAATGAGGGATGGAGGGTTTGCTAGTTAAATATGTCTTTAAAAAAAATGAAGAAGGAACTGTGATCTTAAGGCAAATATTGAGTTGTTGCTTAATTTAACAAGTAATTCTGTGTTTCAAAGACTATGACAACATTTTTCTGCATTGTGAATATAGTCGAAAATGTGTTGGTTTTGTTAAAAATGTATTGGCCCATGCCTATAATCCCAGCATTCAGGAGGCTGAAGCAGGAGAATCGCCATGAGTTTGAGGCCACCCTTGGCTACATAGTGAGTTGAAGACCAGCCTGAATAACAGAGCAAGACCCTGTTTCCCCCTCCCAAACAATGTAGTCCTCATGTGACCTGAACAACAGTCGACCTAAAAGTTGTTGTGCTTCATAATCCATTTAGATTGTAAACTCCTTGAAGGATAAGACTAATTCTATGAGGATATCATAGATCTTTGATTCTACAGCCCAGTGCTAGGCTTTCCTCTGAATCCTGATAAAGTCTGCCAATGGAAAGTGACACACAGTTATGAAACCTTGAGTCATCACAGCAGATAGGCACAAATTTATTTAGCACAGGTGTTGCTGAAGTTGAGACATATTTGAGGAATGAAGGGTACCTACAGTTCTCACACCCTGCTGGTGTGAGTCCCAGCTAAATTAGGACACAGGGAAAGGACATTAAATGAGCCACATCACTGGGTGACTCATTAGCTGGTAGGAATTTGTTACAGGACAGTCAAAGATTTCCAGTGTATCTATCTTTGTTGGGTAGTTTCTATGTTTATATTGCCTCCTGCAGGGAAAATTCCAGAGAATTTGGAAGCATATGTGGAAATCATAAGAATAGCTTTAAGTTTTATGTACCAGATAACATTTATACACCCCTATAACAGGGAATAGAGACTCCATTTCCCATGTGCCTAAAATGCACATGTGCCATTGTACAGAGATCACGCTGCAACCATTTATACCACATCCATCTCCCTCACTCTCCCAGGCGATCTTGGCACAGGCACCATATTTCATTCACTTTTATGTTATTAATATTTACAAAAGACTGTCTCATATACAGTAAACACCCATTAAATGTTTCTTAACTAAATGGATGTATTAATCAAGGTGATACTTTGAAAGCTGAATTTTTATGAATTCAAACAATTCAGTCAGAACCTACAAGATAAATTCTATCAATTATTCATAGTACTGAAATGTGGGAGTTTAAAGAGTTCTCTGTTTGCCTTATGATTTTAATTTCTAATTCTTCTTCAGTTTGAGTCCTAGTTGAGGAATTACTTTTGCATACTGTCTGCCTGCTTTCAGCTTTCACACACAGAAATGCATGGAAGATATTCATTTAATTATTCAAAAGCTATAATTTTTCTACAATACCAGAAATCCCCATTCCATGTGTCACTTTTAGTTATAAAGGATGTGGAATAGTGATAGCTATTGTGAAGGAAAAGAATCTGTGAATTGCTCTAGGCTATGTGAATTAAAGATGTTATAGAAATCAATAATATCTGATTTTTAGATCTCTCATTTTCTCCTAAAACGAAATGTAATTCTTTTGTTTGACATCTATGATCCCTCAGATACTCATCTGCACAATAATGTAAAGGAGCCCATTTCAGGTTGTTGGTACAAGAACTAAATAAGATAATGCTCAGACCCGGCGGTATTGAAGCCCTTCAAAAATGCTATCTATTACTAGTAATATTTTATGGAATACTGAAAGTGGGGTTGCAGACAAGAAACTGATTGGTTTTCCTTATGGCATCAGTGTTTAGGATTAAATCAAACAAGAAATAATTTATGGGAGAAGTGATACAACTTTATAAAAGACAGAGCAATCACAGAAGACTGCAAATGTTGGTTTTCCATGTAACAGCTGTTAGAGTCTATAAGCTCCATCTGACTCTGCTTGCTGACCTACACAATGGAAATTATACCATGTCCCTTGTAGAACTGTGATGAGGACTAAATAAAGCCATTTATGTGAAAATATTGTCTGACACAGTGAGCATTCAAAGGAGGAAGGGAAGGCAAGGAAGAATGGTGGGAAAGAGTGGATGGTAAGACTGCCAGTGGTGTATCAATGATCATTACTGTATAAAAATTTACCCCCAAATTCAGGGGCCTTGCACATCTATTATTTCAGTCTTGATGCATAGGAAGCCAGATGCACTTCACTGGGTCCCTCAGAACTCTGTCTTGGAAGTGCTGGAAAGGCTGAGTGGAGAGAGATCCACTCCCAAGCACACGCAGATGGCTGCTGGCAGACTGCGTTTCTCAGAAGACGCTGGATTGAAAATCTCAGTTCTTTTCTGGCTGTTGCCTACAAGCCACCCCTAGATCCTGCCAAAAGGGTTGCACCACAGAACGGCTCACAGCATGGCCAACTGCTTCATCAGAAGGGGGCAGAGAGAGAGGCGACACATCTGGGGCCATCTTATTAGCTGGATCTCAGAAATGAAGCCTCAGCATTGCTTCACACTGTCTATGAGACCCAGCCATTAGATCCAGCTGTGGCTGGGGGCGGGCACAGGAGGCCACATTCCGGGGCCAGGAGTGCGGCAGGAGCTGCTACAAGTGCTTGCACTGGCGGGTGGTGTGGTGATGGGGAATCAGACACTAGAGCCACAGTGCATGAACCCAGATACTGGATCTTAATCATTTCTTCATTCAGAGCAAGTTCCTTAACCTCTCTTTCCCTTGGTTTCCTTATCTGTAAAGGGCAAAGGCAAGTAATTCCTACAACATGCAGACTAAGGAGCTTCATATGCAACATGTAAAGTGCTTAAAAGTACCCCAAAGTGCATGCTCCAGTAAACATCAGCTGTTGTCTTTCTCATTATTTGCAAACCACTTAAAATAGAGGGAAAATGCACTGAGCCACAGAGTGACATCCAATGAAAGAGAAATGACGCGAGGGAGCGCACCTCTTCTTGCCTGCCGTGCCTCCCTGCACATCTGCACATCTGCACATCCAGGGGATGACATGGTGGTGGGCGCAGTTTGAAACAAGCCCTGCGTCCCAGGGAGGCTTCCTTCTGTGACAAAAGCTAGCCAGTTGTGGCAAGAGGGGAAGCAAACATCCCCCCAGCCTTGCTCTTGGTGAGCCACGTCACACCGGCAAAATCACCTCCCGGTCCCCAGAGGAGAGGCAGGCACACATTTTTAATCAAACAGGAGTACATCAAGTTAGAATGTTTGATCTTTCCAGCCCCCTCTTTACAATGACAAATTTAGAAGTATGGAAGAAGCAATCTCAGTTTTTATAAATGGTAAAAGCTGTTAATTTTGCAGTGAATTTTATACATTTATTCACAGCAGAGAAATTGTGTTACTTCCAGCTCCCCTTTTATTGCTAGTAAGCCTCTCAGAATTACAACTAGGAAAATATTTCCCTTTGCTCCTGGGTGGCAATGAATTTGTAGTGGAAATGGAATAATTTTGTGTTCTTGCTGCATAATAACTCAATATTTGGCCATGTTGGTGCTTGATATTTTTAATTATCTACTCACAATGTTTTCTGAAACATCCTGTTTTAAAATCCAGGTATACACTTTTTTCTGTGCTTATCAGGAATTATGTCAGTAAAAGACACTTTTGAAATAGTCTAAGGTTGTCATCTTAGAAATGATACAAATGAGACCAGAGGACTAATACACACACTTGAGTAATAGCACATGTGCTTATAGCAATAATGTCACAGCTGGGTCAGGCAGACCCTTCCACTTCTGTCTCACAAATCTCACCCCAAGTATTATTATTATAACCTTTGCAGGTGAAGAAAACAGGAGATCTATTTATTGTTTTAATATTTAATGTTTAATATTGTTCCAATGTTTTTTCACTTGATCTCAGACGTGAAATCTCATCAGTGTTTTTTGCATCCCATCTCAGAATGTCGTCACTATGGAACATTCTGAGTAGAAAGTAGTGAAACGTTAGAGCTAATTTCTGTCCTTAAGGAGTTGCTTGTCATAGTGTATGGCACTGTGACACATAAATATGTTAATTCAAATTGTGATCGGTGAAGGAAGCAACCATGGCTGTTAGAACTAAAGGACAAAGAGGAGCCAAGCCAAAACAGAAATAGCCACGCTTCAACTGAGCCTGGAGGAAGTAGTTAGTTGGGAAAAGAGGGGAATCAGGTATTCCAAGAGAGGAACTAGAGAGGACAAAGCCCAAAACACAAAAGAATCTGACTGCCCAAAGAACTGGGAGAAGTTAGCTAGGACTTGAGCAACTCATATGCAGTCTGGGAAAACATCAGGGTGTATCACGCTGGGCTTCCTGTCTCCACTGCACAGCTCCTTCCCTGCACTGTGCTCCTCGGTGAGCCAGCAGCAATGAAAAGGCCATGACTTTATATCCGGCAACTCTACTGAATCTGTCAGTTAAGTCTAGCAGTCAACAAAACCTCAGAGGCACAGGGACCAGCACAAAGAATCAACAACTGAGATCTCATCTTATTAAAAAGCTTCTGCACTGCAAGAGAAACCACCATCAGAGCTAAGAGACAATCTACAGTGTGGGAAAAAAATTTTATCAGCTGTACCTCAGACAAAGGACTACTATCTAGAATATATAAAGAACTTAAAAATATCAGACCCCCAAATTCAAAGACCTGATTCAAAAATGGGCATCCGAAATGAACAGACATTTCTCAAAGAACTAAAAACAGCAAATAAGCATATGAAAAAATGTTCAACATCACTGGTCATTCGAGAGATGCAGATGAAAACAACACTGAGATTCCATCTCACCCCAGAAAGAATGGCTGCTATCAAGAAATAAACAAATAACAAATGCTGGCAGGAGTGTGGGAAGAAAGGAACCCTTCTCCACTGCTGGTGGGAGTGTAGACTGGTGCAACCACTGTGGAAGTCAGTATGGAGGCACCTCAGAGAACTAGGGCTAGAGGTCCCATTTGACCCAGCTATTCCACTTCTGGGTATCTTCCCTAAAGAATTAAAAGAATCATACCACAGTGATATATGTGCACCCATGTTTATAGCAGCACAGGTTGTAATAGCTAAAGCTTGGAAACAGCCCAAGTGCCCATCAACTAGAAACTGGATAAAGAAGATGTGGGTTTTTTTATAGAATGGAGTATTAGTCACCCATAAAGAATGAGAAACTAAAGACATTTACAGCTAAATGGATGCATATTGAGGCCATACTCATAAGTGAAATAAATAGGACACACAAGTGTAAATACCAAATAGTTTCTCTAGTGTGAGAAACTGAAAATGTAAATAAGAATTAATATGATTAAAAAGAATAATTGATAATTTGAAATAGGAAGAAAAGGTCCAAAGGTGTAGGGGTGGTGGGAGGGGAAGGGGAAAGGAAAGAAGGGAAAGGAAAAATTACGAGAAAAGAAAAAAATGAAAATGAAGTCTTTGTAAATAGGGAAGGGTGGAGAGAGTGAAGGGCACACAGGTCAATGGGGAAAAAAATAAGAACCAAGATTCATCATGGACAGGAACAAGCACCCAATGATAAATATAAATGTATTGTTTACCTTAAATGTACCAATAAAAAAATTTAAGCAAAAAAACAAAAGGCCATGACTAAACTAACCATGACCCTCAACCTCTTCGTACTCCTATAACAGCTTCCTTCCAAAGATCCTCAGAGGTAAAA
This sequence comes from Heterocephalus glaber, assembly GCF_053883595.1. NCBI lineage: Eukaryota > Metazoa > Chordata > Mammalia > Rodentia > Bathyergidae > Heterocephalus > Heterocephalus glaber. The sequence continues at coordinate 4,132,894 of NW_028258293.1, forward strand.
TCCCTACAAGGGTATTAGCCAAGTCAAATGGAATTTCTAGTTTTAGTCCTTTGAGGAATCTCCATTCTGATTTCAATAGTGGTTGTACTAGTTTACATTCTCACCAACAATGTAGGGTTCTGCTCTCACTACGGCCCCCTCAGCATTTGTTATTATTTGATATTTTGATGGTGGCCATTCTTTCTGGACTAAGATGAAATCTCAGTGCTGTTTTCATTTCCATTTCTCTTATGGTCAGAGATGTTGAACACTTTTTCATATATATGTAGGCCATTTGCTTTTCTTCTTCAGAAAGTATCTACTCATTTCACTTGCCTATTTTGTGACTGGGTCCTTCATTTGAGGAAGTCTATTTTTTGACGTTCTTTATATATTCTACATATTAGTCCTCTGTCTGAGGAATAGCTGGCAAATGTTTTTTTCTTATTCTATAGGTTATCTCTTCACTCCATGGATTGTTTCCTTTGCTGTGCAGAAGATGAATGTAAACCTCATGTGCTGAAAAAGTACTAATAAAATCTAACTTAAAAGAAGAAAATGAGAATAAAAATCCTCAGAGATGCAGCAATCTCAACAGTGGCTTCCACCTTTACATTGGCCCATGAGGAGGCAAAATGGCAGCCATGTATGATGTCTCCTTAGGTACTTACAAAGGACCAGACAGGAGAGAGGATCTTTCCTTCCACACAGCCAGATAGGACACCACCAAAGCTCAGAGCGGTAGTGGAGCCACTTCCCTCTCTCTCCCCGGTGTGGCCAGCTGAGAGCAATGCTGGCTTCCCAAAAACAGAGGCTGCTGGAACTTTTGCTGGAATTAAAAAAAATAAAATTAAATTAAAAAAATATATATATATATTTTATGATCCATGGATGGTTCTAACTATAAGAGAAGCAATTAAGTTTCATCTTAGCATTACAAAATGCCAAAGAACATTCTAGACCATATGCTTATATTGCCTTATTCTTTCCCACAGCAAACTGAGGTGTAGGCATTTTTTAATGTAGCTATTTGAAAAAGGATCAAGAAAACAAGTAAGATGCTTACCCGAGTTCACACAAATGAAAATTTTAAACATATGCAGATCATAGCTTTTGCATTTTTTCCCATTACAGCTATGTTTCTGAGGTTGGATATTGGGGTAGATGATGAATGTGTAGCATGGATAGAAGAAGAATTTGTTCCCATAAGGTACACAAAGAGCCTCTGCTTTGTTAGCACAGTTGTCCAGGTGCATAACAACAGCAGGTTGGTGATGGATTAGGCTCCATCTAATTGGCAGAAAACTGGATATATTTTGATTCATCATTGGTGGGTCATTATATCTGGGCAGCCACAGATTTAATGTGGAGAAATTTTGTGCTGTAATTTGGCATGTAAATAAAAATTTCCTGAATTCCAATCTGTAAGACAAGGCAGATTCAACAAATTTCTTAAGACAGCCTCTGGTGTAAGAAAACAATTTGGCACCAAATGCCAACACCCCCATACCTCCCACATTTGTATGCTGAGTCAAGATGCTATAGGAATATAAATTCCTGCCCAGCAGACTCTGGGGCTCCATGCTTGCTTTCAGAGATCTTTTCAAAGTGGTGTCCCAATTCTCTTTTTCTACACTAATGGGGAGATTGCCTTACAAGTACAAATCATTATCAAAATAGACCAGGGATTTGACAGTACCTTTCATCAGTGATTTCAAATGCACTAGCTGGATGCTAAGGTAAAACTAACCAACCTGTTCTAAAAGCAGGTAAGCCAAGCCACAGTTAGTTTCTTCTAGAAAAGGCAAATGTAATTGAGGCCCACATTCCTCTGAACTGAGGAAAAAAATATTTCAATGCCAAGAGGTGTTACTTTTCTCCATCCCGCCAAGCAGTTCTTAAGCTTTAGATTTACTTTTTTCCCCCTCTTTTGGTTTCCTTGTTCACTTAAAAAGTGCCAGAATATGAGTGCTCAGTTTAAATACCCCCTTAAAAAGTTACATAAGTAGTTGCATTACAAGCATCTCGACGGGAACTTTTGCAAGGAAAACCAGACTAATTAAAACTAAGATGTCTGAGCATCATGATGGGCCAGACACTCGGCTATAACACAGGACATTTCCTGTGCTTGTGGTATTTGGGCTGAAGTTACATCTGTAAACAATGAGGGATGAGCCCCGTTGCACTCTGAATCAATACTCAGTCAAGGAGTTTCCAGGCCACCAGGAGTGATCAGCCATCCTCTGCCCTAGAAACGACCACCCGAGAGATACAGCACACTGGCAGAACATCTCAGACACATGAACCATCTAAAAGAGGAGAAGGTTATCATCTTTCTCCAAGGCTGAGTGCGTGATGATTTAGAGAAATCGCACAGACTCCACTCGGTGTTTTCATGAGAATACAGTGTGGAGGAAAGTGTCTTAGGATATTGGTATGTGAGTTATGTTCTAAATTGAGAATGGCACTTGTTTTCCATAGGAAAATTCTGAAGGTAGGAGGGTAGCTACAGAGATGACTTGAGATCCATAACAAGAGGAGAGCATAGCAATGCAATGATGGTGCATTCAGCATCAGGCATGGAAAAGATGAAGTTGTCTCCTTGGACCAAGTGGATTCCACAAAGTTAACCAGCATGAAGCATATTTCTGAGATTACTCAAGGTAAGGTAGTGCAATACAAACCTTGGCATAAACTACTAGATGAAGAGCTCAGCTGGACAGGAGACTCAAGATGTCAGATACACAATGCATTCTTTGGGTGATCATCTGCTGCGGTATAGAGCATGACGGAATTTAACCATCCCATACATTTGTGACTTTTAGAAATGCAAAGATGGCATGGCATGATGTGCATCCCTGTAATCCCAGTACTCCAGGAAGCTCAAGCAGGAGGATCACAAATCTGAGTCCAGCCTGCAGAACTTAGTGGCTTGGTGAGACCCTACCTCAAAAAAAAAAAAAAAAAAAAAAATTAAAAGTAAAACAAAGGGCTGGGGATGTAGCTCATTTTGAAGGCCCTGGGGTCAATCCCCAGTACCCTCAAAAAGTGAACACCATCAAAGTACCAAAGTGTGTTATGTGCTTGTACAAATCTGCCGAAATGAAACCCATTGATCTGTATAACATATAAAAAAGTGAAAAAATAAATTTAAAAAGTTTAACAAATGTAAACATTTGTACATTTGCCAAAGTGGAAGGAAAGACGGATAATCTGAGCCAAGGTAGAATTTCAAACAAAACAGGATGAAGGAAAAATAACCATGAGTCTTTCCTTCTCTCCTACATAATTCTCTAGGTGACCAGGTGATAAGGAATGAGGGAAATGGAAGGCCAAAGAAGAATTCAGGGCTGTCCAAAGGGCAAACCAATACAGGTGTGAGATTTTAATAGAGTGAGACTGCAATTTATACATTATGAATTAAATCTAAACTAAATATTTTAACTAGATAAGACTGAATCTCCACGGCAAAAGTAGAGCTGTTCTTACTGAAGTGATCTAAAGCTATTTCCAGATATTGTCAAAGAATGGGGAGTTCGACAGGGCACACATGCGGGAAGTAGGGGAAGAAGTTTCCTGGGAGAAACACAGCATGATCGGTCTGCTCAATAACGAAGTTGGTTGTATATTATCTTCACAGGGTCCCAAGTAAATGGTATTGAGAGCAATAATTCATTCAAGGTCCTGGGTTTTACTATGACTGCTCTGAGATTCATACTAAGATCTGTCCGATTCCCAAGTCTCTTCTTACCTAATCATGTAGTACAACCCACAAAGGAAGATATGAGATTAAATGTGGAAAATGTAGAATTTAGGTTTGTGTCTGTGAGTGGTTAAGAGATTTGTTTAGAGAAGCAAGAAAACAATCATGAGGTACTCAATGCATACAGTGGAAAAGTATTAAGATTTTATTTTTCCTTCACCTTACTCCTTTTATTCCATTAATAAAAAGCAAGGAAGAAGATTTGAAAGGTGGCCTAGGAATGGGGACAAGAATAGAAAAAAAGAAAAACAGATGTGGCAGGGGTGGGGGAAAATACAAAACAAAATAAGAACAAAGAACATTTATAATTCTCTGCCTTTTCTGGTTATTTCTCTGACTGAAATCCCACTTTCCTTACATGATATTTGAAACTCAAATCTATAGTGAAGATTTGATGACCTTCCCAGAGTATGATCTCTAATAGTTTATGGGAATTCAATTCACACCACCTCATTTATCTTTAATGTTTTGGCCCCTTTTCTACTGCCCCTTAAGATTCTCATTGAAAAACAGTGACTATATCTTCTATCCCTTTTTTAATATCTTGTAGTCCAAAGACTATTTGATATATAGTAGATTTGTCAAGAAGAATGAATTGATAATGGCAAGATGAAGGGAGGGGAGCCTGGAATTCGAAGTTATTGAGGCAATAAAATTCACCGTGAGAAGCAAAATCTCCTTTATGAAAGACCTGATGCTAATGAATCCAGAAAGAACTATAAGAAATGCAAGCATTTTTTTAGAAAGGGGTAGAGGAAGTTAATTGGTTGATTGGTGAATTGAAGTTTTAGAATCATAAAGTAATATCTACACACATTTGGTGATGTGGTCTCCTCTGATGAGGTAAATTTTTATTGAAAATACTTTGCATATGAATGTGTTGATTTACCAGTCAATCAGATATTGTATTAGGAAGAATAATGTTGTTCTCAAAAGATGCTCATGTCCTAATTCCGGAGACCTGTGAGCACATCATGTTACACAGCAAGAGGGGATTAAATTGGCAGAGGAAATTAAGGTTCTTAATTAGTTCACTGTGGAGTTAAAGAGATTATCCCAGGGGATGCAGGGGTACCTGCTGCAATCCCAAGTGTTTTCTGAAGTGTGAGAGGATGACGAAAAAGGAGGGGAGAGTCAGAGAATTGAGATGTTATGACCCTGGAAACTCAAAAAGGAAAGGAAACAAATTCTTCTCTAGAGCATGCGCAAGGAGCAGCCTTGTTAACATCTTTATTGTAGCTGACTGACCCATTTCAGACCTGACCTTCCAGACAGAACAAAAAGATAATAAACCTGTGTTGTTTTAAGCCATTAAATGTGTGATAATTTATTACAGCAGCAATAAGAAACTAATGAAGATGCTAAAGTTCATATTATTTTAACTGAATAGTGATGCTTGACAGGAACCTAAAAACAAGGAAGCAATCCCATTTCCCATATGACTAACTGATTTATTAAGCGGCTCGTGAAAAACTGAATCCCCGACCTTAATAAATGTGCTCACTTTGCATGGCTGGTTTTTTGGTCATTTGGGTTTTGAGTTTCTCTTATCAAAGGTTAGTCACTGCCTGTCCAACATCCTCCTCCTAGCCTTCTCTTAGGCACTAAATCAATAAAACCCGGCTGCCTGTTCTCCTTCAGACGATAGTGTCCCTGTCTTTCTTACTGAAGCAATCACTGGCTCATTTGCTGTTTTGGATAATAACTTCATTATCTTCAAATCAAATCCACATTTTAGGAGAACATCCAAACCATGTTCCAGGGTTGGCTTTTTCTCTTGTTTTATTCACGGAAACAATTCTGAGAATAACTGGGTTCCACTGTGCACATAGAGTATTGAGAGAAAACCTTGAGTTAGGCCATGCTTTATTAGCACATGCCTGAAGCAAAATGGATTGGCCTGCTCCCCTTCCATGCTCAGGAACATGTCCAAAGGAACTTGGAACAAAAGAATAAGAAAAAGTCATTAAAGAGCATCTCAGTCCAGCGCACAGCCAAGTCCAAGCTTGCTATTAAGAGGGAAGCCCAGAAGAGCTGAAGAGCTGCAGTCTTCCTGTGGCTATATCTAGATACCTGTCAGGGTTTCCATTTGTTCTGATTGCCTGAAATCCAAACCATCTCATCATACAAAGGATAGCCTGAGAAAAGTAGCAAGCTCATTTCTTTTCCTTCTGCACAGGACCTCGGTGGTGTCATTTGGAGCCCTGGATGATATTTTTGCTGTCCTTATCACCGTCTGAGGATGTTAGCTCTTACCCTAGACAGTAATCTGTGATGCTCTGCTGTGATTCAGGTCGATTTGTGGTTCTTTGGGGAAGCCTTATCAATCACTTAGGTGTCACCAAGTACCCTCTCTCAAGCTGGGCTGAATATAAAGGTTGGCAGGAAATGACCTGAACAGAAACATTTCTGCTCTGTCCTGTACCTCGCTTCCCACACATGCCCACTCATCTTTACCACAAATGTCTAGAATGTGCAAAAGTCTCTGCCTGTCTCTCCTCCAGTGAAAAGTACCTCAGATATAAAATGTTCATGCCTTCTGGGACCAATTGCCCACATTCACCCTGCGTGCAATAACTGGCCAGCCATCCCAGGGCACCTGCTCTGGAGTCTACAAGGAGGCGCGGTTTGGGGACCCTGAGTGAATGAGCATTTTCTCCAACATGCCTCTGACCTTTCTGAGGAGACAGGCGCTCTGGCAGTAATGAAATCCTTCATCACTATTGACAGGAAAAGCATTTAAGAATGACAATTTTTATCACATAGTAAATTGTCCCAAATGCAGGCAAGATGGTAGTACTTGTGTCAAGTAGAAATCTCAGAATTGAGCTTAAGCTGCCAATAAACTCTTATACCTAATAAAAAATAAAAACAGCAAAGCTATCCATGTCACATATTTGGCTCTGTGTCATTCTTTTCTAAAGTTCAAATACTGAAAGATGCTTCGTGCCAAAAGCAATTCCTCCTTTGCCATGTTTGGGAAGCCAAGGTCATAGATTTCATATCCTTCACAAAAGCCTCTGTAAGCTTCCAGTGTATGCAGTCCAGTATCTGCACCTCCCACCCTGCATCTCACAGCTTGGTTATTTATGTGCATATCATAGGCTCCCTGATAACCATCATCTCTCTCCTTGGTGTAGGAGCCAATGTGGAAATAGTCACAAAGAAACATGGGTCATATGCTCAAGAGAAGCACTTTCAAAACTGGACTGAAGAATTTACAGGCTACAGAAACACTTGGCAAATCATGGTGCTTTTTGAGCCTCAGTTTTTTTCTACTCCTTTATAGGTCATTTTAGTCGAAATCAGAAGAGGTACTCTGATGCCCCTCCCACTCTTGTTAATTTGGGTTCACTTTTCATTAAAATGCATTGCCCTGACCTTGTTTCCCCTGGCTATGTGATCCTGGCTTTACCTCTTCTGCTCTGTTGTCATTCCACATGGAGGAAAGATGCAATCATATCTTTATGAGAATATCAATTACCATCTGATTCCTTACTACGTGGGGGCTTATGCCGGTGGGCACTAGATGCCAAGAGTCCCAGAGGAGGACAGTCATCTGGGGCCAACTACCTCTGACTTAGCTGCAGTCAGCCCAGGGACCAGCATCCCTGACCCCTCTGGCCATTGCCAGGAGGGGCAGAGGCAGACTGGGAAGACTCAGAGTTAGCTAGATCGAGATAAGTTGTTGCAGTTCTTCTTGCAGTTCTTGTAGGAAGATATGCTTTGCTCATAATTTAGGCATTTGAGCAGAGAATACAATCACTTTAGTGCCATAAATCAGGGAAGTCTCTGCCTTTATTGACTGTCCGCCCTCTGATTCCTCCCCAAAACACGGGTACTTTGGCTCATGAACTTAATTTGTTCTACCATTCTGAGGAAGATGCTGCAGTCTTGTTCATCACCCCTTGAGGGGTTCATAAATATAAACAAAATTTTGACAAATGCTTCTGTTCCTAAACAATTCAGTTCAAGAACAGAAACATTCATGAGAGGAGATACCTCTCTCTGTATCCTGAACAAAGAGACCTGGCATTATCAATAAAGATCCACTGTAGTGGATCTTTGACTTTTGAAGGTTCACAAGGGCTGCCTATAACTCAAGTTGGTCAATGAAGGCTCAGGTTCCTCTGCACAGTCTTCAGAGTCTCTCTCCTGTACACAGGCAGATCTCAGTGTCCTTAGAGAGACACTGGCCCAGGATTTCTCAGTTAACCCCACACAGGAAAGGATGCTGTCATGTTCCTTCCAGGACTCTTTCGGGGTTAAATCTTTATCTGAGACCATCTGGTAGAACAATCGGCTGGGATTCCAGTCATAACTCTAGGCTTTAAAACTAAAATTCCAGTCATAATCCAAGTTCTTTGTATATCAGGCCAGCCCTAACTCAAGGGTCCACTGCACATAAGAAAATCTGTGTTAGAGCGTTGCTTCATGCAGTAGTTGAGTAAGTGTCTAATTAAAAAACTGCTTTACAGATAAGTGCCTGATGAAATTATAGGATCTGTTTTCCATTGTTTCTTCCTGTTTCTCTCACAGCGCTTCAAACCTACAGTTCTTCAGTGCATGTTAGATAAATATCCAAACAGATACATATAAATGTTGTGCGCCTTTTCTTTACAAACCTGGCATTTTTACGCACAGCAGAGAGCATCTCTCATTATTTGACCTAATTGCCTTAATTATCACTTCCTTGACCTCTCTCAGTAGGTTGAGTTCCCCATTTTAAATGTTGTCATAGCAACCTGCATTGTTTCATGCTAGCGCTTTGCACAAATATAATTATGTCGTTGGATTATTGGTTTAATAATTCCCTTTCCAATGAGATTATTTGTACCTTTGAATGTAAGAAAAATGTTTCTCTTGTTACAACTAATAAAGTGCTAATATATTGTTAAATATTTATTGAATGAATAAATTCAAGTACAATTAGATCCTCTGAAAAGTAAGGCCAAAAGATAGGGTATGTTTTTCTATTTTCGTTTGGGGATTTTAGTCAGCTTTTGACTCCAATGAATACATTTGTACTTATCAAGATATTCTGTCACACCTGTGTGAAGTCTTAGTTGGAGAAAAATTAAACTTCTAGCTTGGCACATAAATCCTCACAAACATCCTGGCCCATCCTCTTCAAACTTTGACTAGCATATTTAGCACTCTCCAAAGGTTTTATACGTTTGGTTTGCAGTCCTGTGAACTATTTCAGTCCTTTGAGGAATGAGGAGTGTAAATAAGTACGCGATCCTATTGGGAGGAACCCTTTGGTGCCTTGTTAGGCGGAGCCCTCTGCTTCCTCTTCCTCCCTCTCTCTTCACTGACCTCCAAGGCCTCACTCAACACCTCTTCCTTGCAATACCTCTGCCCTGCAGCCCACACACCACCCCTGCAAAACCAAGCTGGGGGAATCATTCATGTTTCCATACTTCACCGCTCCACGTTGTGGGTAATCCACTGCTTCTCTGCTCTTGCCTGCTCCCCTCACTCCGGGGAGCTTACACTGCAGAAACAGTTGGCATCTGTCTCTGCACTCACAGAATCCCGCTAGGTGATTGGCACATGCGAGGCCCAGGCAAAGCTTTGGGTTTTTTTGCTCCAGGGTTTCACACAGCTGCAATCAAGGTGTCAGCTGGGGCTGTGGTCCCACACCAGGCTCAAAAGAGGCTCTGCTTCCAAGCAGAAGCCAGCCCTTTGTAGGCTGACTATGGAAGCACTTAAGTCTTTCACTGGCTCTCAGCTGCCCTCAGTCCCTTGACATGAGACCCTTTCCAAGTACAAGCTCAGGGTATAGTAACTTGCTTCTTCCAGGCTAGAAAGGAGATACAGTAAAGTCTCAGCAAGATGGGCATTGCAATCTTAAGGAAAGCAATTAGGAACACAATCCCTTTACCTTTGCCCCATGGTGTACTATGAGGTCATATCCCATACACTCCAGAAGAGGGGACTGTGAAAAGGTGGAAACTAGAAGGCAGGAATTAGGATGTCACTCGACAGAATGTCTGCCTGGCCTCCAAGAGAAAGGAGGAGATAATTCTGGAGTCCAGGAGATCCAAGACAATGAATGAAATCAGATGTCCACACCAAGAAAGCTAAGAGTATTCTAGCTTCACTGTATAATAATCATATTTGTATACATAACCATGCTTTATTTAGACAAAGAGTACGGAGTTTTCATTTCTTATTTGATGGGCATATCATTATATAATCAGTTATTTCTTTCATACAATTCTCTGTGATTGTTTAATATGTATGGCTTAGTTTTTAATATTTAAATTTACATTTATAAGTAATATTTTTTCTTAATTTTAAAAATAACTTTCTAATTTCAGGAACAGAACTGTAAGTTCTTTTCCCTTACGTGAAAGTGAGCTATTGATTGAAAGCACAGGCCTGGCTTGGGTCCCTGAAAAACAATTACTTGGTTCTGCTTTGCCAGATCCAAACAGGTAGGCTTAGAGGCGGCCTTCCAGTTAGGGCTGATCCTCCTCCCGGACACAAGAAGCTCACAACCCTTTGAAACTACGTAGCCTCCGCTAGTCTCAATCATAAATTTCAGACCAAGAACAATGTTCTGTGTGATAATCAATTTGCAACTGCTAGTTGTTAAAATCCAAAATCTGCAAATACTTCAAGAGAGTTTGATGATCAAATGAAGCAAGCTTTTGTTCAATAGAAGCATTTTCTTAGGTGACAGAAATTTACATTCAGGACTTCTGAAGAGATATTTGTCCTTGGGAACCTTTCATGGAAGGGTTATTTGAAAAATAAAAGATTATTAAATACTCCTCTAAGTATCTCTACAAGTAGAATTAAGTACCAAGTTGTCCCTAAGTCAGTGTTGCCCTTAGAGAGTATACACAGGAGGCTAACAACACCAGATGAAATGTGTGTGTTTAAATTTTAACAGTAATTTAAAAGTCTTAATTTCATTTAGGTATATTTTTAAAATCAATTGAATCCTCCTTCATGGTTTGTACCAAGGCAATTTAAATTTACAAAGATTGCTTCTTTTCTCCCTTTGGCTGTTGGAATGTTGTTTATATTGTGTAGAATGGTTGAGACCTAAAAATATGTAATTGACAATATATAAGGCCTAAAAGAAGGAACTCTGGCTTTGACGTCCAATTCTTCCATGAACTAGCCCAATGTTATCAACTCCTCCTCTGAAAAGTGGATACAGAGGATTGCACTTGAAAAATTTCAAAGGTACTTTCTGCTCTAAAAGCCATGTTATAGCAAAGGTTATCTTGGAAATTTGTAAACCTAATCTTCGGAAATACGTAAATATTTATGAGATGTGTCCCTCATGTGCAGTTAAAAACTTCTAATTTGATGAATTGCATGCCATACTTGCAGGGATAGCATAGTAATAAGAAAATTTTTATCAAGTTTTACTTTTTCATAAGTAAATTTTCTGTCCCTGTGACTAGCTCTTGTCTTTCAAATAAAGTGTCCCACATGGAGTTTTCTCTAGAATCAACTCAGAAACACTTTGGCATCCAATTTCTCGGAGCATTTCTCACATAGTATCATTAGGTTTTTCCCTCCCTAATGTCACTGCAATGTAAGTCAGCAGAAAGCAATCAGTACTGCCAGTTTGTGTGGCTGATTTCTGGCATCTCTATTGTGGGGCACAAAAGTGTGGGTCACATCACAGTATCAGAGAAATAAAACTGCCCGAAGAGCTTATTATTAAAGTATCAGAAACCAATCTATTGCATTCCCTAAAAAAAGGCAAACAGTCTCTTTTTATGTACTTGTCGCCTGCTTCAAAACCCAAAACCAAACAGTGGAACTTGACATAAAGCTAGACAAAATTAGTCCCACTAATTGAATGGCCTTTGGCTTAGAGTAGAAGAACAATGCTCGATGCTCAACTTATAAATGAGAAAATTGTATGTACCACCTGGAGAGAAGTAGCACTTAATGTTTTCCTAGTCTAAGGTTACTTATATTGTGTACTCCTAAAGAAAATAAACTGCTAATTGATACACAGTACAACTTCTCTGGTTCCAAATAAATTACATGACTAGCAAGCAAGACTTAAAAATACTTCAATGGTCATAGCCAGAACTGAAGATAAATATGGAAGATGAGTTGATTTTGAGAAAAACGAATCCCACGTAACTTAACATTGAATTTGGAATGTCTAAATAAAGAATATGTAATTCAAAACTGAAAATATGCATGTGCAGTTAGGGTGGTCCAACATTTCTTCTGATGCCTCTTGTTAAAAGCATCCCCCTCCATCCCAAATGGCCCCATATCTCAGTGCTACCGGATAAGGTCATCCTGCTGGCAGTGGTCATGGAAGACCTATCAGCTAGCAGCTAGCAAAAGTCGAAAAAATGGTCTTAAGCATTGATTACAACATGTTTCATAAGACGTTTCATTATTTTTTTTCAATCGCCACCCTTTAAACAGAGCAGCACAAAATGTCAAAATTATTCATCAAGGTACCTATGTGGAGAATGACTCACAAATATGGAAATAGATCATATACCAGTGGGTCTGACCCATCCTCTTCCTGCCCCAGAATTGTTCCCCATCACGGATGCTAAGGCAGATGTTATGAACCTGCAGCTTTTGGGCTGAAACAAATCCCATAGGTACTTCTCGGGAGGCTTTTAAACATTTTTAAATTGACAGATTTCATATAAAAATATAGAGTTTCAGCTCTTCCTGAAAAAGCCAAATATCTGGCAGCAATGACCTAAATTCCCATAGGGCAATAATAGGCAAGACCTAGATAACAGCTTCTTCTTTTCCACAGCATGATCTCTGGCAAATGACAGTCCCCATCATTACATTAACCTAAGGTCCTCCACCATTAAATTGCCTGCCCGGCTCCCAGGGCATTGGAATTTGTTACTTTGGGCCTAGAAAATCTAAGTAGCAGTGGCCACAATGTTTACTTCCTATCCTAAAGATACCCTCTTACCTTTTCTATCATTCCAAGGCTTACACTAACCCTGTAATGTTTCTTACACTTCTTGGAGGCATCTCTTCCTTTTATCTCTACTTTTTTTCCTCTTAAACTGTACTATCCTCTGAGGCTCCATCCCCACTCTTCTCGTCTTCCTCAGACAATTCTAATCACATCTGTGGCTTCAGCTCTTTCTGGATGGCTCTTTAAATACGTATCTTTGCCCTTGACCTCTATTCTGACCTTCAGGCCAGCAAGTCCAATTGAATAGATGTCATTTTGGTGATACAGGTACTACCAAGTAAAAAGGCTCCAAAACTTATTCATTTTGCTTTTTTTTAAATCCATCTTTTCCCCTATTTTCCTGATCTTAGTGACTGCACTACCATCTCCCTGAAATAATTTCCTGACTCCTTTCACCTCACGTCAGATGTTTTGATTCTACATCCATCTATTTATTTTGTCATTCCTATGCATATCTATTTCTATTTTCTCAATCAACAACCTTATTACTTATTCGCTAGATTTCTGACATGGCATTTTAGCCATTTTCTCTTTCTACTTTCTAATCCAGACTTGACGTGCCATCAGAAAGAACTTTGCAAATCACAGATATGATTATTCCTTGTACTCTCTGCAATGAATTTAGGATACAAGTAAAATTCTCTAATTTGACATAAAATGCTATTTACAACTCACTGCTGATCAGCCTCAGAATCCATTATATGTCTTCTACCTCACTGTAGAAAATGATTTTCCGAGAAAAATTATACTTTCCATGTTTTTTAGGATTATATAGACCCTTCATTTCTCCATAAAGGCAATAGCCACTTTTCCTTGAAGTCTCAGCTCTCAGCTCAAACATTACCTACAGGAAGTCCTGACTCCTTGACTGTTGTTTGTTTCTTTGTTTTCGTAAATGTTCCTGCACTGTTCATTCCTCCACCATAGTAAATATCATTATCTATTCTGATATTTGCTTGTCTACTTAAGCAATTTCCCAACTGCACTTTAAGCATCCTAGAAGACAAGAATAGTATCTTGTGTTTGCATTCAAAATATTTACCAGTGTTTGCCACATACTGAGTACTCAATATGGATAAATATTTTATATGACTAATCTATAGGTATCTTAAGAGTAAAGTTTCAGTTCAGTGTTACTTGGAAATGGGTGAAAGTCAATGGTAATATTTAATTAAGCCAGTCTCTCCATTCTCTGAAAACACCAGTTTACTGAGAGTTACCTTTCTAAAAAATTATTTTCCTAAAATTACTTCTTTTAAATTTCAAAAGAGTAGTGTTTTGTTATAAATGAATTTCACACACATACCAAAAGAATGTTAACCAAATTTTCTCCCTGTCTTTTCAATTTTGGCCACTCAGATTTTCAAAGTAATTATATCTTCTTCCAAACTTCCTATTGTAGTATGAATAATGCCTTTTGAAGATATCCTAATCCCCAGAAACAGTGAATATGGCACCTGACACCACAAAAGAAACTTTACAGATATGATTATGGTTAAGGATCTTAATTAACACGGGAAAGTTGTTGAGGACTGCCCAACGTAATTGTATCTTTGTAGGAAAGAGTCAGAAACATGGGAAAGAGAAAGCAGAGTGACTCTGAAGACAGACACAGGAGGGTTACAGTTGGAAGATGCAGGTAGTGACCACAGCCAAGGGAAGTGGGGGTCTTCTAGACGATGGGAAAGAGCACATGGATTCTACCCTGGGGTGTCCAGAAGTATCCAGCCATGTATGTTTATAGCCTAAAGATGCTGATTTCAGATTTCTGGCTTTCAGAATTTTGAAATAAGTAAATTTTAACTACCTGCCAGCATTAAGATTGAGATCATTTTTACAGAAGTAAAAGAGAAAGACCTACAGATTTTGGTGCCTGAAACAAAACCTACTGTAACAAAACCTAAAAACATAGCAGCATCATTGGAACTGGAAAATGAGTCAAAGCTGGAAGAATTTAAAGACATACTAAAGAATGACTCTGCATTACTTGAACAGGTTGTTAAAATAATATGGATGTTAAAGACTTTGAGGTAAAGATATAAGAGGAACTGAGAAAAGCACAGTACAGAGTAGTTATGTCATTTTACCTGAGTTTGGGTAAACAAACTAATGGTAGAAGTGCAGGCATTGAAAGTCTTGCTGGTAGTGGCTTAGTAGAAACAGGAGTCATTTTATTGGAAACAGTGAGAAAAGGGATCTGACAATAACATCAGAAAGCTTAGCTGAATTGTGTCCTACACTTGTCTGAAAAGCAGAACTTGTAAGTAATGATTTGAATATTTAGCTGAAGGGATTTCAAAGAAATATGGAAAGTGTTGGAGGTGTGGCTTGACTCATTACATACTCTAAAATGTGAGAGGAAAGAATAAATTAAGGGAAGAAGTTTTAAGCGCAAAGGAAACAGGACTCGATGACCTAGGAAACTGCCAGCCATTTCAGATGGCGAAAGATGCTCAAATTAGGAGATTCTCTATCACAGAAGTCTCCCCTGGTTACAAACCCAAGATGTGGTTAGAAGACCTTTTCCAAGTGCCTCTGGAGGAGCAGAGAGTTGTAAAACAGAACACACAAAGGGCTTTGTGAAGAGATTAGGCCTGTGTCAGATTTCTCCCACCTTCCCAGCATCCATCACCAATAGTTGGGGTCGCCTGGAGACGCCTATAGGGGCCCCACCTCCCGGAGGGCGCGTCTGCCCCACACGTGGGTAAGCGCTAAGCTTGGGAAAGGGGCACCAGCAGAAACACTGTGGGTCTGAACTGCAAGGAACGAGAGGGGACGGGATAAAAAAAAGGCTGCCAGACTTTCAGACTTGCAGGGATGAAACAGACTAATACAGTATTCCACCGAAAATATGGGCACCCTTCACGGAAAATAGGAATGACATGAGATGAGGCCTGTATCCACTCGGAAGAGCCCTGGGCCCCGAGGTCCCAGGTCGGAGTCAGAGCCACGGGACGTTACACAGCTCACGACACATTAGGGAACAATTCGCCGGGGAGAGTTAGCAATTATAAACGCACACACACCAGACACGGGCGCACTCAACTTCATAAAACAAACACTGACAGACGTGGAAAATCAGATGAACTTCCCTAAATCTTGCCAAAAAGTTAAAGACATCATACCACAGCGATGTATGCATACCCATGTTTATAGCAGTGGAATTCATAATAGCAAAATCTTGCAAACAGCCTATATATCCATCAACAGATGATAGACTTTTAAAATGTGGTGTTTATACACAATGGAATACAATTCTGCAATAAAGAAGGATAGATGAGTCATTTGTAGGAAAACGGATGCACCTTGAGACCATAATGTTAAGTGAAGTCACTCAGCTATACAAAGTTAATTATTGCATGGTTTCTCTTATATATGTATGACAGATAATAGAGGAAAAAAGAGAAAGAAAAAAGGTATTGTAATCCAGCATGGACAATAATATCTAAAGTGTGCCTTGACCTAGTACAATCATCTTACATGTTTTATGTGTTTTTTGGCCTCTTAGTCTAGTTTTCAATCTGTACATATTATAATTTACTGTATATGGTCTTATAAGAATAATGAATCTGATGCTAGTAAATAAAATGGGGTGGAGGGAGGGGGAAAGAAAGGCATTGCAATGTGTTACATACACGTACAGATTCCTTACAGTGAGTGTAGTCATTATGTATGCAAATGTATAATAATAAAAGTCAAAAGACGGGAAAAAAACCCCTAATAGTTGGCCTGGCTGAAATTAAAAATTGGTTTATGCTTGTGGCTCCTTCTTCCCTCTCGCTTTCTCCTTTTTTGACTGGAAGTGTCTATACCTGTTATTCCTTGTATTTTAGAAGTAGTTAATTTGTTTCCTAGTTTCACACACTCCCTCTAGAGGAGTTTTGTCCCTGGAGGGATGATACCAGAGTCAGCGTCTGGAGGAAGAGACGAGGACCTTCTGGAGGGGTGGTGTGGACCGGAGAGTCACAGAGGACAGAGTGGGTCAGGCCAGGAGAAGGCTGATGTGCCGACAGTGGGAGAACAGTGTGATTAACATGGACTGAGGTGTGGGGGGAAAGGCAAGGACCCCACCCCACACACATTCATGTACTTCTCCTTGGAACCTGCAATCACGACAACAGGCATGGCAAAATTACAGAGGGCATGAGGTTTTGAGACAGGATTATCATGGATGAGGGAGGAAGGAGGGCCAAAATGAATGTTGGTAAGATGAGGAAAGAAGCGAGTTATGGGAAGTTTACTTGGAGGAGAGAGAAAGGGGTCTGGAGCCCCTGGAAGATAGAGATGTCAAAGAAACAGATTCCCCCAGAGTTTCCAAAAACAAGCAGTCTTGTTGAGACCCTGACTTTTGCCCAAGAAAGCAATTTCAGGATTCTTTCCCTCTAGAATGGTTGAAGAATGAATGTTCATTGCTTCAAATTACTTCATAGGTGGTAATTTTTACAGCTGCAATAAAAATTTAATATCCCTAGCTTTCCCTTACAAAGTGCATAGAAATAAACTTGAATAGCTTAAGTCTTCACATATTAAAATTACAAATAAACTTCCCAGAATGAAGCTGTAATCTTTTTTTAATTAAAATTCGAGGGTTGTGGGTGTAGTTCTGTGGTAGAGAGCTGGTTTAGGGTGTGTGAGGCCTTAGGTTCAATCCCCAGCACCAACAAGAAAAAGACAATAATTTAAATTTGAATATTAACTGAAGTGGCATTAACTGAACAACACAGATAGCATAGCATAACAATTAATACATAAAGAGACTCTCAGAGGAATGCCATGTGCAGAACACATAGTTTGGAGTAAAACCCATTGGGTTCCTTTTCCTGTTTTACTGCTCCCTGGCTGAATAATTTTGTACTAAGTTCTTTGTCTCTGTAAGCCTCAGGTTTTCCATCTGTAAATTATATCTATCTGCTATCCATCTATCTACTATTTTTATGAGTCATGGAATATTCTGAGCACTTTTTAATCTATGAACCCTTAATATTCACTCCATCAAATAGCCATTTTTATAATTCCCATTTTACAGGAAAGGAAACTGAAATGCTTGGCACCTTTGAGGGAGAAACAAAAGTAATGAATGGCAGATCAAGGGTTCTAAACCAGTCTCTCATCTTATCCACACCATGTGAGCGCCGCGTGAAACTTAAGCCAGTGTCCATGGAAAACATAACTGGTGGCATCATTAAAACTTCTAAAAGGGCTAGGGATTTAGCTCAGTTGTTCCGCTGCCTGCCTTGCAAGCATAAGGACCTGAGTTCAATTCCCAGTACCGCCCGCCCCAAAAAAAACTTCTAAAAGTTTCAAACAAAATCTTTCCAAAACTACAGAGGCCTAAGAATAATCCCCTGAGTGTTGGTCTCCAAGGTCTCTGTAGGCTCCGAGAGTATGAAATGGTCACTCGTGGTCCCTTTAAAATATTGGGTGATCAAATTTTGTTTCAAAAATAAAATTAACCTCCTGTATGTCCACATATTTTGGCTGAACTACTTCTATCCCTTTAAGATCATGGAATTTATAATGAAAGTACCCAAGAAAAACAATTTTTAAAAGAATGACATTAAAAGTATCTGTGTTTTAAGGGATTAAAATGATAGTTTTGGAAAAATACTTGGTTTTGAATTAATACAATCTGCCCTTTCTAAGTATATATTTGTTATATTCCAAGTCAAAGATTTCACTTCCAGGGGAGAGGCAGAAGTGTTACCATCTCTAAACGGTCTCTATGGGAAGTTTAGCATTGTCTTTTTATCTTCAAAGGAACTGAACAAATATTTCCAAAGATTGCCATAGAATATCTCCTCTTCCATGAAAGCATTTGAATTTTCAGAGTGGCGCTTTATTTAGCCCACCGAATTGGGATTAATTCTCAGTGTTGCGCACAAGCGTGTCAGTGTGTATCCAGAACCGACCTGTGAAGGGCACGCCTTACTCAAAGTGTTAGTGCCTCACTGGGGCACTGCTGTGCTGCTCCTGGCTTCCATGGAGGCGATGTACAGGCCTCGCTTCCTAAGGAAACATGAGCACATCCAAATTCATTAGCAAACACCTGGGACGGTACCACTTTCCCAAGTTCAGAAGGATGCTCCAGGCATCCTCAGTCCTTTACCAGTGCTGGCCTCTGACCTATAAAATATCCTTTCTCAAACAGAAGTCTGAAGGGGGAATTGTGATATAAAGGGGGTGTGTCTTTTTTGAAGGGTTTTGTGTGTTCAGCACTTTTATCGAGGCCTTTCAAGCCCATATTCCCTAAGGTTGAGATCCATAAACCAAAATTTAAGGCCTCAGCTTGGGCTGTTTGTCTCCACATGCCATAGAAAGAGGCTCTGCCGCTGACTAGTGTGGCTTTGGTTACTGCATGGCCACTTTCCTCGCCTACAAAATGGGAATAAGAAACTACTGGAGAGAACTTTTGTGAGTACTGAGTTCATAAAAAGTGCTTAGCAAAGAAGTCTTTCCTTGGACTGCCTGCCTATCAGATATTTCTTTCTATACTTTTCTTGCCTAAAGAAAGTTTCAGATCGCTCCAACAATGTTTTAGATTACTTAATTCTTTTCCTTGTCCTTTCACTACGAAATTTCTGAAAAGAACAGTCCCTATTCTTTGTTTTCCTTTCTTCAAAATGTGTTTATGTCTTAGCTCTGCAAACTGTTTTGTCCTTCCAATTTTCTACTAATTTTTTTTCTGTCCGGGCCTATTAATGACTTCCTGGTTACCATATGTTCATTTTCACTCCTTAATAATTACTTTCTAGCTTTTCGCATTGTTGTGTGTCTCTCTTGGAATCGTATCCTCTTGGCTCTTCGTTCTTGCTCCCTCACATAGCTCCTTCTCAATTTCTAGGAAACAGTCTCTCTCCTGAAGTCCTTGGGGCTTTTATTTCAGCATGTCCTCCTGCCTTTGTAATGTCTCTTTTAGGAATCTCATTTATTTTGCCTATTTCCTAATGTTTTTTCCTACCAAGCTTCAATGTTATATTAATGCAGAGACTGTGGAGTAGCTACTTCCCATTTCCTTTCCCTATTAGAGAGGGGAAAATAGGGAAATGCTCACCTCATGCAACTCAGTTGTGGTTATAATCAGAAGTCACTAAGCTGGACTTCTGGGACATATGTTCTAAAGTGACAATCTTTGATGACACACTTTTTCAGCTTTCTCTTTCAACCTTTTTCTTCTGAAATATGCATGTGACCCCTGAAGATCTTGGACCATGCTTCTTTCTAGGAAACGCTCAAAAGGAAAGATGGAGGACCTGGATGTTCAACAGTAACACATAGCAGCTGTGTGGCCTGAAATTTTCATTTTCTTGCTAGGCTAGAATTTCATCACAGATGATAAATGCCAATTTAACAACAGACTTTCACCTCAATCTTATTTCACAAATCATCCTGTCTTCAACACCAAAGCCAACTTCCATTTCAGACACCTCTATTTCTGGCCTTGCTACTCTCATTTTTACAGTCATCCAAACTTCAAATCCCCCTCCCTTTTCCTGAACACTGTCAATCCCTGACCCTTATGTACCTGTCTTTGTAGAGAAGTTGCACAATGCCATTGTTCACTTTCAGTATCACGATGGCTACTCAAGCCAGTGTCCTACACACCTCACAGCTGTATTTTCTCCACACACC
Source organism: Heterocephalus glaber (assembly GCF_053883595.1). Classification (NCBI taxonomy): domain Eukaryota; kingdom Metazoa; phylum Chordata; class Mammalia; order Rodentia; family Bathyergidae; genus Heterocephalus; species Heterocephalus glaber. Next base: position 4,153,212 of record NW_028258293.1, read on the forward strand.
CCCCCATTTGAGATCCAGACTGAGCCAGGCACAATGATGTGCACCTGTAATCCCAGCAGTTCTGAAGGTTGAGGTGGAGGATCATGAATTCAAGGCAAGACCGTCCAACATAACAAGGCCCTGTGTCAAGGGAAAAAAAAGAAAGAAAGAACCTAGACTGAGTCCTTTACCTTTACACAGTTTCTCATACAAAGTTTTATACAAGAATTATTCAAATAAAGATATAACTGTGATAGTGACAATGATGAGATGTTCCAGTAGTTCTTTGATTGTTTGGTGGTTATTCCACCAAATACCACTTCTAAGCAGTCAATTTTATGCTATCCACCTTCACTAATGTTTCTTTGTTTGTGTTTTTCACCTTGGTTACCTCAGTATTTTAAAGTCCATGTTTCTTAATCCCTAGTTATATATGACTTTTTACTGCTCCTTGAATTTCAAAAGTCCGGCTGTTTGGAACCCTAAGTCTCCTCAGCACAGGGGAGAAGGCACATAAAAGTGGGGGTACTGGTGCAACTATGCATGACTTGGGTGCTACCTGGACTCTCTGACCCACCTCAAACCCTACTTTCTGTTCTGTTCCAAACCGCTGTAGGTGCAGGTGCTCATTGCTGTCTCTATCTGATTGCATTCCAGTCTTACACAGCCTGATCATCTTTCCGAAGCTTTGACCTTTTGCTTTCTGACTCATCTACCATTTCAAACCTGTGTTTAGTTGTTTCTTATAAACCCGCACACTCTCCCTTTCTAGTCAAGCACCTGGGATTCTGGCCACCCCTGATCCATACAAATATTGAGGGATCTGTAGACATGAACTTAAACAGTGCTTCCTAGAGATTTAGCCTAATCCATTCACCCTCTGAGCTACCTTGCAATTATACTAATTAATTACAAAACAAAGATAGTGTTGATGACATACAATGAATGATCATCACTTCTGGAAAAGGAAACCTGAGAACAAACCTTATAACATGGGAAATGTTGAAGTTGTTCCCAGGCAGTCCTTTAAAACAATCCGGAGGATGAAATCCTCCTCAGTAAGGATCATTGAAGCAGATTCACATAACTCAAACCCTTTAGCTGATATGGCTAAAGCAAACTCTTGGAAAGCAAAACTGGGTCAATGTAGAGACATTGACAACAGGTGCAAAGAATTTTTCACACAAAGAAACAAAACTCTATGACCTTTCCTTATCCAGACTTGGCATCACATCAGGAATCACATACTGTGGGCCAGACCTATGTGGTGGATTCGGTCCCCATGTAGAACCGGAGATCTTTTAACTGTGAAAAACTATATGCCCTGAATAGTCATGTTATGAACTACAATAAATAGTCTATCTTATGAATGCTTGTGTTATTGACTGCAATGAATGCTGAAGATTGTTTGTATGATTCTGAGGTAATGATTCATGAATTTCTTCATGTAAAATTGACTGAATGTATGCCACTTGCCAAATACTATTCTAGGTGCTACGGATACAAAGGTGAGTAAAACACAGCCTCACAAGAATGGAAAATCCATGCTAGCTCATGCAACACATTGATAAATGGTGAAAAATGTTACTGAATGATACTTAATGGGATTGTGTAACTTGCAGGCTTAGCAGCTGACCAGGTACCCACTAGGTACTGTTTGGGAACTTCCGTATTTCCTTACATAACATTTATTCTATGCAGATATGTTTAACATTACCATCTCTGCTTGTTTTATGAGAACATCAAGTTCCTACACCAATAAAAAATAAAGAGTTGGGTATAGAACAGATTTTTGTGGTAGGAAAAAAGCACTTTCTAAGTACTTATCTATGTAGGTCTCCTATAACTTCTTAGGGGAAGGACTTTTATGTAATTCTGAATATAAAGAATCTAAATTTTCCACTCTTATTCTTTCCTTTTTCTTCATTTCTTCTATGGAATAGACTTGTTACTTCCACTGGGTTGTTGCAGCCTGTGGACAAATGTACTAAAAATGCATCAGGAGAAAGGACTATTTACCTCATAAAATAGTCAAAATCCAAATATATATTACATTAATATGTAAGTATATATAATATATAAATAACATATATGTAAATAACATTCTATATAAAATCCTTGGCCATTAATGTAATACCTTGTGCCCTAAAGTTAAAATGTCCTGATTTATATGCTACATTGCTTGAATCCCTATTCTGTACATGAATGTATCTTCTTCCAAGTAGTAGAGGTCTTGAATTAAAATAAGAATGATTAAATATTAATTAACATTTTCAGATGAAGCTTTACTTTGATGACTATGATGACAAGAATGATGAAAGCCTTACACACTGTGATTATATAGCCATCTCATATGCTAGCCTCTTCAGTTAAGCTTGCCAGATTATTCTAGATCCAGTGTTATCTCTCTCCTCTCAATTCCTGACACAGACTGTTTATAACTCTCCGTGCATAACCATAGTTAATATCACCTCTCTCAAATTTACTTCAAAACATGGATAGCTGTTTATTTTTGGTTTGAACCAAGGTGCTTATGTAGGCATTTGGGGAAATACAGGAAAGGCTAAGACATGGTTGACCCAATCAAAGAGTAAGATGAAACAGTCATAAAAAGTGATCATAGATGGATTATGAAATGTACTGTAAAATATGCAAAATGAGCACACAGTCATAAGGGAAAAAAAGAAGACACTTAAGAGTCAAAATTATACTTATAAAAAAAACCCCATTCTTTGTTGATACAAGAGTCCATTTTCTGCGAGCTTTACTTCAAACACGTTTAGTCTTATTTTAAACACAGCAGTAAGTAATTGGCTCTTATGATATTTGGACTGGCCAACATTCATAATATCTAACAAATACTGTAACTTTCAAAGGAGTTCCATCTCCATGAGTAGTGAAATTGGCAGCAATTATGCTTGGCCCTATAAGGAGCTGATGCGTAGGCTGCCGGGGACTTCTAAAATGGTTGGCCATAAAATTTCTATTTAAGTCATAAGAACAAAGCGAGCTAACCAAAACTTTTATGAAACGTTGGTAGAAATATAAGGACAACTAGACATAGAAAGAACATATATGAGTGACTCAAACTGGCCAGGTTGCTCTGAAAGAATGTTATGGATTAAGAATGTGATGAGACAAACTGGTAAACTTGCCTTCCCAGAGTTACCCTGAACCCTAACTGGTTTTCTAGTCCCTAAACCACTTTCCAGTCTCCTTCAGTTGTCTCTAGATTCTCTTAGACATGATCATCTTGGAGACATTTCTGCCTCTGAGTGTGTGTGTGTGTGTGTCTGTGTGCATGCATGTGTGTGTAGAGGATTGAACCCAGTGCCTTTGCACTGAGCTACCCCCCACCCCAGCTTTTTTTATTTTAGGACACTCTTGCAAAATTTTGGTTATTAAAAAAGTTTGTTCCTTGAACTAAGGGAATCAAAAACACACAAACATAAGCTAATACACATGCAAACACACTCACACACATACACATTCCTATGTATACACTTACTACCCCTCATACCTTACCTCTTAGTCCAAAAACAATCGGTAGAAACTTAAGTATTATATCAAAAGATAGAAGAATATTTTAAAGGCACAGTCATTTAAATTTTTCATTAGCATCCACTAAATGAGAAAAAAGTACCTCAGATTTTCCTGTTTCATGATGTTGTTAAGATTTCTTATTTTTTGGATTTTATATTATTACACGTTTGCAGGACATAATGAATACATTCCTCGTGGAGAATTTGTACCTGTGCGTAACACATCTTAATTCTTTTTTCTTCCCTTCCTCTCTCCTCCCTTCATCCCTTGGTCCTCTTCCCTTTTGCAAAAGATCTGTCTCCCTACATTCTATCATCCTCCTTTTATTTTGCTTTGTAATGTATTTGTACTTGGATTTCTCGTATAAGAGGAAACATAGGATAAATAACATTTACCACTTCTTTAATAGAGAGAACTTAACTTATGGCTCTTGATACAGTTATAAAAGGATGTGCATGTGTATAAATCTGAAGCTAGACACTCATTAAATATTATAAAATTAGCAATACTTAACTATTTATAATAAGTGTTATTTATAATTTTAAGATATTATTCTCCAAATTTTACAATGAAAAGGGGTTTGGATGTATGCCTTTGGAGTTTATCTTATGATATCTTTTTGAATGTTTATTATGTCCTGTGTTGTTGCCTAATGGGACCTACTTACCACCTGACTCTCTCAGAGAGATTTTCTAGCTTCTAGTAGGAACTAATACACATTTTCATCATTCCTCTTGAGAAGAAAGTATAGAAACACTTACGTTTTAATATTCTCTTGGAAAGATGTAAAAAGCATAAAATTTTTATATTATCTTAAAGCACACAATTCTGAAATAAATGCCTGCTCAAATTGAATGGAACATATTTTCATCAGAGATGAGGCCTATTTGTTGTCAGTGACATACATAGGATAATAAGAAATAGAAAATTATTAGGCCAACAATTTAGATGAAGGGAAATACTTTGCATGTAAAGTGCAGGGACATTTCATCCACAAAGAGGAGAAGTGACTAGATTTGTTTTCTTTCTGCATAAATTACTACAATTCAAGGGGCATAGTAATTATGAGTAGCCTGATTGTTTTTCAGCTTTGATTTTCAGAAATACAGCACCTCTTGTAGCACTTATGTGAGCTGCCCTATTTGGAGCTCAGTCATGCTTTCCTTGCTTGAAAATCCAACTCTTGGGGCCAAGGATTTAGCTCAGTGGTTCCAGAGCCTGCCTCACAAGCGCAAGGTCCCGAGTTTGATCGCTGGTACCAAAAAAACAAAAGATAGAAAAGAGAATCCAACTCTAAGTCCACTCTTCAGTAAACTAAGTGGGCCAGGTATCAACGAGATGTTGTGTTCATGTGTTATGGTGGGCTGAACAATGCACTTTATGAGATAAGGTTATTGGTAACTCCTTGCAGGGTGAGGATGAGTGACATTCGAAGCTGAAAAGTGACACCTATCTGGTTGACTGTGTAGACATAATGCCCTTTGTAGTCCAAAAGCACTTTCCACAAGCAATCAAATTCATCTCTAAATTCCATTTGTTTGCCTTTCCAGGGGATGAGGATTAAAGCAGGCTGCTACATGCTACACATATGCTCTATCCCAGAGCTGCACCCTGCCCCTAATTCCTAAACTCTGAATTGATATCTTTTATCATACCAAAGCTTGTATGATAAAAATCCAAGAGTAGGGTTTCTGCAGCCCATGGATGGCATTACAGACAAGTATGCCAAGTGGCTGCGAGTTGAGTTTCCCCCAAGAAAGGTAGCATCGTCACTTGCTGCTCTTCCTTCTCCAGTGATTGTCAGCATCCTTGGAGAATGAAGTGAAGCTATGTGAATAGCTGTTTGTTTTAATTTCCACTTCAGAGTCCATTGAAATTCCTTGATTTAAATATTACTTAAACACATGATTTACTATATATTTTGATGAAAAATATATTAATGTGACAGCTATTATTTTGCTAAAATAGGGCTTCATGGCATAGCATTTCTCATCTTTTCTTTTCCCAGCTCCAAATGTATTAAATATAAAGAATCCCATATTTTTTTATTTGCCTACTTGTGGTACTGAGGATTGACCCCAGAGTCTTCACACTGGGCTATATTTCAGCGCTTTTTAACTTTTTAAAAAATTTTAGATTGGGTCTTGGTAAGTCACTAAATTTCCCAGGCTGGGCTCAAACTTACAATCTTCCTGTCTCAGCCTACCAGAGTGCTGAGATTACAGGCATGTAAATGCTAAAAACAAAATCTTTACATGACTATAAATATAATAATCATCAAAATATTATTTTTGAACTACACTGTAGAGTCAAAAGTTAACAGAAAAAAATAAATCTACTAATTTTGTCAAAAAGAACCCTGAATATAAAGACTAACAATGAACATATTTAAGGCTACATCATTGAAATAATAAAATAAGAACACCTGAACAGATGTCCAGCTCAAATTATTTAGAAATTTACTTTGTAATAAAGATAGCACTTCCAGTAAAGGAATAAAGATTGCATGATTTGAAAAATGGTTTGAGGTAAACAAGACATATTAAAAAATAACTTGAATTTACATATCAGCTGTTATAGACCTTCTTATTAAATATTTTAAAATCAATTATTAATCTTTATGCTCTATAAAATAAAGCATATAAAACAAATGTTTTATCATCTGAATAAGAATTACCCAAAATAAATAAAACTGGAAATGATTTTTAAAAGGTTTGTAAGCTTTACTGCATTTTAAAAATGTATATAGTTAATATAAATACTAATCGGTTAAAAAGTAAACATGAATTGCAGGTAAATTTTGTAATTTATATCACTATGGTCAGTTATTTATTATATAAATAGTGTGCCAATTGATATGCAAAACAATGGAAAAACAATATACAATTGATAGTCAACAAAATATGCAGTGTAAATAATATAATAATAAATTTTAAATTGATGAAAATATAACATTCTTTCTACCTAAAACGAGAAATATAAGTTAAAACAGTGAATGAGCATTTTGGTTTCAGGAAAACCCAAAAAGTTTGCTAAGACATTCTCTTGAGGAAGGTATGAGGGAAAACCAGGACTCTCAACCACTGTCGATAGAAATATGACAATTTATTTAGAGTCTTATTAACATTTATTAAAATTTTTTAAATTTACATATCACCACTTTCATGTTAAGAAATATTCTAATCACACATGGTGAAAATTATGCAAATGATATTTGTTTAAATATTTTTACCAAGAAAACATTTGGAAAAATGAAATCCCCTGAAACAGTGATTGATTGAATTAGCAAAGGCACATCTATGAAATGGAATGCTATATATCTATTAAAAATAATGTGAGAGGAACCTGCCCAGAGAGGAGCTGCACAGGCACCCAGGCTCCTGCCAGAGGCCACCATTCCATCCCTCAGTGTGGGCAGATCCCGGGGAGCAGCTGTGTGGCCCAGACCAGCACGGCTGTGGGGTGATCTCAGCCAGGGCTCCATCCAACCTCAGAGGCTCCAGCACACCTGCCCAAGCCAAAGATCACCCAGAAAGGGGCTGCACAGGCAAATGGGCTTCAGCCCAAGGCCTGCCATACCATCAGCCACAGCCAGGGACCCTCCAGGAGAAGAGCTGTGCAGGCACACAAGCAATACCCAGAGGCTCACCCCATATCATTGGCAACTCTAGCCAAAGCCTGGGCAGACAACAGGAACCAGGGTGCACAATTTCCAACCAAAGGCCTCCAAGACAATAGCTACATAGGGTCCCCAGCAAGAGGCACACCTAGATAACATCCCAAGAGTGCTCAGGCCCCAGCCAGAAGCTCACCCAGACAACAGGTCAGCTCAGAGATCCAAAGGCCACCACTCTGAACCCAGGAAATGGTGTACTGGTGAGCAGCAGAATAAAGGCTGCTCTGTGGCTTGCTAAAAATTCAACAACACTGAGTGAGCAAAAAGTCGCCTCAACAAAGACACAGCAGGCTGCATCTGTTGAGATGAGACACATAAATAAGTCCCAAAACCAGACTTCCAGATCACCTAAGGGAACATAATTAAAAATTTACCAACAAAGAAAAGCCCAGGTCCTGATGGCTTCACTGCTGAATTCTACAAGACATATGGAGAAGAACTATTGCCATTACTCTTTAAACTCTTCAATGAAATTGAAAGGGAAGCAATACTTTTGAATTCTTTCCTGGAAGCAAGCATCACCTTGATCCCCAAAGCAGAGAAAGACCCAACTGAAGAAGAGAACTATAGGCCAATCTCACTGATGAACATAGATGCAAAAATCCTTAATAAGATACTGGCAAAGCGAATGCAGAAGATCATCAAGAAGATCATACACCCTGACCAAGTGGGATTTATCCCAGTAATGCAGGGATGGTTCAACATGCACAAATCAATAAGTGTAATACATTGTATTAATAGAACCAAGGACAAAAACCAAGTGATTATTTTAATAGATGCAGAAAAACCATTTGACAAAATCCAACATGCATGTATGATAAAAACCCAACAAAAATTAGAATTGTAGCATAGAAATAAGGTTCATGGAAAAGAGCAAGAAGTCACTGCGAAGCCCATGCATCACAGAAAAGAGATACCTTTTATGAGGGAGAATAAAAATAATGTTTGCACATACTTGGCCACAGTACCCAGCACCAGCCCTTTCTCAGTAAATCATAGCATCAGAATAACTCCTGCAAACCCAAGCTCAAGGTCAATCCCAGCATTGAACTGGCCCTCACAGGTGCAGAATACAAGAATGCTCCCAGAGAACAAATTTCAGACCTTGTTCAGCACCAGGCCAGCCCATACAGACTCTGTATGCCTACTCTGGTACCAGGCCAGCCACCATAAGTGTCCATACCAGGCCAGTCCCTGAAAGACCCAAGACACAGGTCCACCTGACCACTAACACTGACATAAGGCCAGCCACTCACTTCACCAACCAGCACATTCAGAATACCTAGAAGGTGAAGGACTTTCCCTACTACAGACAGACTGCAAAGACTGGAAGTGGTTCTATTAATTCAAAAGCACAGACAAGAAGACAAGACTCAAGAATTATGAATAGTCAAGAAAATGTGGCACAAATAAAGGAACAAAGCAAAACATCAGTAACAAATACTAAAGAAATGAAAATCTATGCATGGCTTGAAAAAGAATTCAAAGTAGCTTTAAAAAAAAAAAGCTTAATAAGATAAAAGGGAGTACATATTACAGTGGAAAATTAAGGAAAACAACACATGAATAAAATGTGAAGTTCAACAAAAAGTTAGAAACTATAAAGAGAACCAAGCAACAATTCTAAAAATAAAAAACACAATGAATGAAGTGAAAAATTCTATAGAGTCTCAACAGAGTCAATCAATCAGAAGTTATCATTAAGCACAAAAACAAATCATTTGAATTATCCAGTAGAATAACACAGAGAAAAAGAATAAAAAAGCAATGAAGAAAGCCTAGAACACCCTCTAGCTAGCCAGTATGTGCATTATGAGAGTCCCAGAAGAAAAAGAGAAAGAGACAGGAGGAAAAACTTACTGAAAGACATGATGAAAGAAAAACTTAAAATCTAGATCAGTAAAGAAACTTGAGGAAGTATAAATCTCTAAGAATCTCAAGTGGATTAAACATAAAAGAATCTTCACAGAGACCTATCATAATCCAATGCTCAAAAACCAAAGATAGAAGATTTTTAAAGGAGCAAGTGAGAAGTAAGTCACTGTACGAAAGGATACCTCTGCATGGCTATAAACAGATTTCTCATCAGAGATCCTGCAGGATAGCAAAGGTGGGGTATATTAAAAAGCTGAAAGAAAAAAATAAGAATTCTTAGCCAAGAAAAGCTGTCCTTCAAAAATAAAAGAAAGAGATAGACTTTCCCAGAAAATAAAAACTGACAGAATTTTTCAAAACTAGTCTTTATGACATGATACAAGGAGTTAAAATTGAAACTAGAAGATGATAGCTAAAAATAAAATGTAAAATGTAAGACTTACTGTAAAGGTAGCTATATGGTTAATTCAAAATACACTAAAACTGCAATGGTAGTTCATAAATCACTTTTACTTCATTATAAAATTTGCATATAAAAGTAGCAAAAGACCTGTAACTATGAGCATTTATTTTAAAATATACAACATCAAAAGATGTAAATTGTGGCATTCATAACATAGTGTGAGGGTGTTCAACTATAAAGTGTTTATATGTAGCAATACAAGTAGTAAGATTAAAGTAAATTGTTGTAACTATAAAATATCTTATGTAAGTGTCATGGTAACTATAAAGAAAGAATTCTTTATAGTTACGCAAAAGATAAAGGAATCAAAGTATGCCTTGCCAAAAACTAACTTGAATGAAGACGATATGATAGGAAGAAACTAAAAAACAAAATAATTTTTAAAAGGCAATAGTAAATCCTTACCTATCAAATAATTACTTTAAATGGAAATGGATTAAATTATCTATCAAAAGACAGAGTCAATGAACTTTAAGAACCCAACTATGTGCTGTCTCTAAGAAATTCATTGTCTCTGTAAATATACATAGGTGAAAAAGAAGAGATGGGAAAATACATTCCACGTAAATGATAACCAAGGAGGATGGGGAGTGGGTGTTGTAGTCCATTTTGTGCTTCTACAGCAAAATATCTGAGGCTGGATAATCTGTAATGAAAAGAAATGTGATGACTCTCCATTCTAGAGGCAGAAAATCCTATTTCAATGAGTGGGGCTCTGTATACATCAACAGATAGTGGGAGACTTTCCATGTCAGAAGGGCAAAAGAGAAGAGGGAGGGTCTAATTCATTCTTCTATAAGGCCCCAACCCCATCCATCAGATGGAACCCTCATGGACCAATCACCTCATTAATGTTACTCCCTCTTAATACTGTTGCATGGGCAATTTAATTTCAACATGATTTGGGGAGGAGCAAAATATTAAATCCTAATACTGCATCCCTAGGTCCCCAAAACTCAAGTTTTTCTCACATACAAAATACATTCCCTCTAACTAAATATCCCTAAAAGTTTTAACTTCATCCATCACCAATTCAAAATTCCAAAACCCAGAGTCTCATTAAGTCAGAAACCAGTAAAATGCAAGCCATAATTTAACCTGAGGCTAATTTCCCTCCAATTGTGAGCCTTCAATATTGAAGCATTTTATGTATTTCCAAAATGCAGTGGTGAGACTGGGAGTGGAGAGTTTGGTGCTAGCATAAAACCAGCCACATAAACCAATGGAGTGAAACAGAATTCAGAAATAAATACACATTGGTACAGTCAACGTGACAGAAAAACATGACAAGGAAAAGACAGTGGCTCCAAAAAATGGTGTTGGAAAAACTGGGTATCCACAAGCAGAAGAATAAAAATAGGATAAAGATAAGAATAAAAATAGAAGAATACAGCAGAACCCTTATTTCACAACATAAATAGAAAGGTAAAGCTGATTGTGGATCTAAGTATAAGAAATGAAATTGCATAATCACTAAAAGAAAAATAGGAAAATTTTCCTTAACATTGGTATGGGCAACAATTTGTTGGATATGATCACAAAAGCATAGGAAATAAAAGCAACAATGGATAAATAGGATTGCGTGGAACTAAAAAGCTACTGGACAGCTAAGGAAGCATTCATCAAAGTGAAGGCACAGCCTATGAAGTAAGGGAAAACATTTTCAAACTATATACTAATAAAAAGTTAATATCCAAAATGTATAGGGAACTCAAACAGCTCCAAGACAAGAAAACACCTGGGTTGAAAATAGACAAAAGAACCGCATAGATATTTCTCAACAAAAGACACAATGCAAGCTGCCAAATGATATGAGAAAATGTACATTATTAATTGGGGAAATAAAAAATCAAAACCACACAAATATCATTTCCTACCTATTAGAACAACTGTCATAAAATACAAAAGAGAAGAGTTTGCCAGGATTTGGAGAAAAGATGAGCCAGCACACAGTTGGTAGGAATGTAAACCGGTTAAGTCATTACAGAAACAGCAAAAAGGTTCCTCAAAAAGTTGAAATAGAATTATTTGTGACCCTCAACCCACTACTAGGTGTTCTCAAAGGAAATGCAGTCAGTATATTTTTGAGATATTTGCTTTCTAATGTCCCTTATGGCATTATTCATGATAGCCACAACATGGGATTAACCTAAATGTTCATTGACAGATGAATAGACAATGATAACGTGAGACACATGCATACGCGCGCACACGCGCACACACACACACACACACACAAAGAAGTATTCTTCAGCCTTAAAAGTGGAGGAAAATTGTCATTTATTCCAACTTTGATGAAGTTAGAGTACATTATAACAAGTGATATAAGTCAGGTGCAAAGGGACTATCAGGGATTTGATTTGTGGACATGGGAAGATGTTGGTCAAATGTTTAAAAGTTTCAGTTGTAGAATAAATATATTTTGGAGATCTAATGTGTATCATAATGGCTATAGTTACCGGTACTATATTATATACCTAAAATTTGTTCAAAGAGTAGATTTTAAAAGTCTTAAACAAAAGAAGGTAATTGTGTGAGGAAAGGATATGTTAATTTTCGTAATTGTAGGGGTCGGCATTTCACAAAGTATATGCACACCATAACACCTTAAACATGTACAATTTTTGACAAGAAATAACATTTAAAATCAAAAAAGAATGAGACAGCTCTCTTTATATAACCTTATGGAAAGAGCCCAAAGATGTACTGTTTACATGATACAGGAAGTTAAGAACAATGTATCGAGAATGTACACTCGTATTTGCTATATGCTTGCTGATACATAAAAATGTTTTGGGGGTGAAGAGAAACAGAGTAGTCTGGAAAACGAATGCAAGGAAGTGTCCATTGCAGTCCCCTAGTCTAACTTTCAGATTTTTTTTTTTTGGTACGGGAAATCGAACTCAGGACCTCGCACTTGCCAGGCAGGTGCTGTGTCACTGAGCTACATCCCAGCTAACTTTTAAATTCTTGCACCATATATTTGTAATAATTTTAAAAGAACAGTTAACTAATATCTATACAAATTATACGAGTATAATGAATAATACTGTAGGTAAACTGTCAGATAATGTGAATTGACAGATATTCTAATTGAAGATGACAGTTTTCCAACCCATATGTTACTTTTGTGCCCCATGGACACTTCTAACATCAAGAGTTCAAGTTCACACTATGGTATGTCCCCGAATGACCCATGTATGTACTATGCTTTGGAAAATAAACAATACTTAATATCCCAAGGCAAGTGGGTGTGAAATAATTATTTCTTCTTATGTCTTCCAAAGGCAAAACCAAGGCAATCAAAAGTAGTAAGTTTGGTTTCAAGTGAATTAAATTCAAAATTGCAGTCCTGAGTGAAGCTCCATGAATGAGCTTTTTTCACATTTATCCAAAATAATACAGTGCTGTTATCCAGTTCAAAACTGACATCCTCTAGTATATACATAAACACATGTACACTCAACTTGCTGCCCAACTTTTTGCCTTATTTTTCTCCATAACTTGTAATCCATTTACTTTATTGTATGTTAACTTGATTTTATCATCTGCTTCTGCCCTCACCTTCATGAAAACTCCACAGGGTGAAATTCATCATTTTGCTCATTGCTGTATTCCCAGAGATGGAGCGAGCAACAGACATCTAATAAGCATCTACTTCATGAATAATGCATCCGGCCAACCCACAGGACTGAGATGTCTACAAGAATGAGGTAGTTTCAACCCTCCAGGCAGTCAAGAATCATACTCTCACTTAATCAAAAACCTAAGTCCTCTTTGAGAGCTAAATGGTGGTTCCATTCCAGACCTGAACTTTATTCTACTGCAAGGTCAAAGGTTTGGTCTTAATCCTTTCTGAACCCACAACTATCTCTACACAGAGCTTTCCACATTCAGGAAATATTTGCAGAAAAAAAATAGAATCACTAATTCATCTTTGTCACCATTGTAATTCCAGGGGATGATTGAACAGAATGACTGTGTAGGACAGCTGAGTAGGGGGCAGACAACTGGCCCTGTCTGAAAGGTCTCTTGAAAGCAGCTTGCATTCTTATAACTTGCACAGAAACACTGGAGAGGCCTGCTGACATAAGACTAATTTTTATTATACACAATGAGGGATAACTCTAAGCAAACATCCTATTAGTGGTCACAAATCATGGTGAAAGCCAAGAGTGCCCCCACTTACTGTTAGAAGAAGAATTAGGAAAGAGGGCAATTTGATTCTGAGTTACCACACAAGAGTCCAGCCTCATGCTGTATCCAGGTTTTACTGGATATGGAAAAAGAAAGCATACCACACCAGAACCCAGATTTCTGTCTTTTTAGCAACAAACAGAGCTGTTCTTTTATAGATTCTATCAACTTCTTATAAGCAGTGAAGGTCCATCTGATTCCAAGTCCTGGATGACTCATTCTTTTTCTCTAAGAAAGTAGAAGGCCTTCCAAGTTACTAATTATGGGTTAAAATTTGTTTTATCCATTGTTAGTATGGACTGTCTGTTACTGCTTTTCAATACTAATGTAGCTGGGCCCAACTAGGAAGCAGTTAAGATTACTCATTTCTATGAGACATATCTACGTCCTCTAGCCCCTCTGTTTCAGTGGGTTTCAGACAACTTTCCCAGAGTTAACAGTAGATATTTCAAACTACATTCAGCCTACTTATTTTGGAAGGGAAATTGTGAAGGAAATTTGAACGGAATTGTCTAAAAGAAAAGCATTTACAGAAGCTACAGACTTTCAAAGAAAATGCTATATGTTTTGTCATGTCCAAGAGATACTGGACCATGAATGAAGAGAAGTTTTGCATCAGTCTTATTTATGATCATTGGAGTTTTCAATCCAAACAGAACTCTTGCCAATAATTCTTCAAAACCAGCTGCCGGAGGAGCCATCGTGGCTCTCTTCCCACTTTTACAGACGACACTGTGGTTCCGTGTTGAGCCAGTGTATTTTAATTCTAAAGAATGTAGTACCAGTGTTACTCTATGCCTAGACATGAGACTGGTACTTTTTGTCGACTTCATACTTCCTGAGATACAATCACTGACATGATATAGCCAGTATGAAGAATTGCAGAACTGCATAAAGAGCACATTTGTATACCCCAAACACTATCACATTACTGAAATATGATGCTAAAACAAGCATTTTTTTAAATGTAGATTTGATATATAATTTAGGCACTATTTCTCCGACCATAGATTATTACGCTTTGTCATTCTTCCCAAACATGTCTTGAGCCAATTTTCCACCAGAAAACCATTTCCAAAGCAAAAAAAGAAACAACAGAGAAACATGACACACATACATAAACTAGGTATCTAACTTTAAACTTAGATGCTGAAGTATAGAGTTCAAGCAGTGGATCATTCTGGGAAGAACTAGCAGTTGAGGACAATTCTAGGGGAAAGTACGGAAGTGTTGTTAGAAGTAGCCTGAGGGCGGAGGACGAAAGACTCAAACCATTTGATCATGGGGTGTAGGATAAAATAGAATTGGGAATGTTAGGAACTAGAGCAGAAAACTTTGTAAACTCCACAAATAAATTTATGTCTAGCTCCCCATCAGAAAAGTATTACGGAGTTTAAATGCTTGGGGCTCTTTTCCTCTCTCTTTGAAATCATCTTGGTCTCTTGCCTCCTAAATTCTTCAATGCTACACCAGATCCATGTGGCAGATCAACCCTGAACAAGATGAGAAATTACTTTTTTGAGAAGTAATTTAGAATTTGCAAATGTTATGAGGTTTTCACTGTATATTAAAGTGTGTGACTCCTTAATTATATGTAAACCTCAAAAATAACTTCAACGTGTGATGTGTTTATTTTAAAATAATACCTTACACTATGGAAAATGGAAAAAAATTCCAAAGTGAGTTTTCCTTTAGAAAAAATCTTTAGGAAAAGGCATCATTAATCTGTAACAGTGCAACTGAGGATGGATCCTATTTATTGTCAACCAGGGGGAAGACTCAAGGACTTTCTTTCTTTTTCTTTCTTCATTAATTTTATTGATATCTTTTAGGTACACAATATGCTGACTTTCATTATTGGGAATTTGTACCTTTACATAACCTGAGGACTTTCTAAAGATGACCCCAGGTCCATAATTAAAAGAGTAGGGAAACCCATCCCAGGAGAATGACTAGGAAACTAAAAGCAACCACTGGAGATATTAATGTCTTAAGGCAATTAAGTTTCATTACTTGTAATAACCCTGAGAGTTAATTGGGCAGCTTGCAGTGAGCCAGGTCAGCAGAGCCTGAATGGTGTTCTAAGGGCTCACGAACATGGCTCTTAACTCAGCAGGTGCAGACTAGGGCGAAGAAGATGATTTGGCTCCGTGTCTCTTGTCACCTGGCAAGCCAGCCAGGACAGTCCACAGGTACTGTGAGAGCAGGGAGAAGTCAAGCCCTCCAGTCCAAAAGGTCCTC
Source organism: Heterocephalus glaber (assembly GCF_053883595.1). Classification (NCBI taxonomy): domain Eukaryota; kingdom Metazoa; phylum Chordata; class Mammalia; order Rodentia; family Bathyergidae; genus Heterocephalus; species Heterocephalus glaber. The sequence goes on from NW_028258293.1 coordinate 4,169,186, forward strand.
AAACCTCTGCTTGTACCACCTTTGCAAACAACCCCTGACCAAAGCAAGACAGCAGCCGACTCCGTCTTTCTCCCTGGGAGGAGCCAGGAAGTTCGGTTGTTAGAGGGCGGCACGCAGGAAGGAGACTCCGTCCCGCTTGTGCAGGTGCCACCAGCAAGCCCACGGAACTCATTTCATTCTGGGGACCCCTGCAGAAAACTGGTGTGCAAAAAGTATTTTTTTTCAAAGTTCAACAGATTTCTTACTGCATGAATTATCAGGGCTTTTAACATGCTAACATGTTTTGCTTTATTAATTTTTAATTTTTATTAGCCCACGTTTACAGTGCGTGATGACATTCATCGGAGGGGTTGGTACTTGTGCATCACACATCTTCATTGTTCTCATCACCTTCCCCACCCTTCCTTCCCCATCCCTTCTCCTCTTAGCCCCCTTCCCTACAAAACTGTCTTAATAAAGATTTTTTTCTGGTTTGTTAGTACCAGAAATTTCCCTTGAACAAGAAATATATTTTCCCGGCATGCTCCAAGGCCATATTATAAGTTTTTATCATTTCAGAAGGAAATGTTGAAGGGTTCAAAGCCACTCAGAAGGACATGAAAATCTACTAGGTGGAGCAGAGATTCTCATGACAAACAGCACACTTCAGTTAAAGATAATTATTATGTCAGGCCAAATCCTGATGCCAAGGCAGCAACTGTGCTAAACAAATTTATAACAACTCACTACTCAAATAGATTAGAAAGCAAAAAAGTTACTAAACAAATGCATTTGCTCATAGTAGTTAAATATGCTGTTAAGTTCAATAAATTATATCTTACTAAATTCTAGCATAGATTTTGGAGCAATAGCAGATGTTGCAGTCTATAAACTTTAAAAGACTATTTAAATAGTAGTCATGTTACTATTAACAATTACATTAAATGTGAATTACAGCAAATGTAATTCACATTTAATGGTAATTCCTTTCCCATTAACAAGATAAGGTTATATTTGTTTAATATCAGCAATATAATTAATGGTTTTTAAATCTCAGTCCAATATCTTATTTTTCTTTTGTTCCAAAAATATTCTTCATGACTTCAAGACCTTTGGGGATAGATCCAAAGGGGTGAAAAGCACACTCCTTAATGAAACAGTATTCCTTCAACATCTCAGCATTTAATGAAAACCAATCAAATGTGATAATGTCTTCTTTCACTTTAATTAGATATTGGTGGATTGCTATTTTATGAGTCTATTCCCATCTGGTATAGGTTCTTTCTAATTTCCTAAAATAATTCAACTAACAATACTTCTTAATCCTGGAACTTCAAAGAACATTGACACTCTAAGGAAATGTAATTAACCTCTAGTTCAGAGATATTTAGAAGATTTTATCTCATTTGTCAACTCCAATAATGTGGTTGCTGCCAGACCACCATATTGAGAAGGATCCTAAAGTTCTATGTGATCTCAGCAGGGAGGAATGCAGGTGTTGATTGGTGTTGTCTGCCATGGAAACAAGCAGGGTGACAATGTAAGTGTCACCTATTTGTCATTCCTTCTCTTAGTCCAAATCATCTTTGTAAAGACAGAGACAAAGAGAAGAAAAAAGGACTTATCCAAGATATCATTGTTATTGATCATAAAGTTCAGTCTAGAAACCCATGATTTCCAAATCAATATTTTTTAACAGCTTTTGTTATTTCTTGGCTGACAATCACCCACCTTCCACTAGTTTTTTAGTTCTTCACTGTGTGTCAATACAGCAGCAAGATAGTTTCTAATGCTATTTTCACGTTGTTGTTCCTATCTCACACTACAGAAGCTAGGACCTTCTTCCACCAAGCTGTACCTAAGAATAGGTCAACAAGCTAAGGTATCCTACTAAGGTGTTTGCTCTGGAACTCTGAGTCTGGAATAGGTCACATGGAGAATGAGCAAGTGGGGTCAGGGCATGGATAGACGTTCCCAGCCATAGACAGAGCTCATGGATAAGACAGCTGCTGTGGTTTGACTTTGACTATATTTCCTGCCACCTGGCCCACACCTCTCCATTTGTAAAGCTTTAGGCTGCCAGCCAGATATCAAATCAAGGCAATTCTGACATTTTCCCAGTGAATCTCTTTTGTGTTATGGGCAGAGATGGATTCTTTTGCTTCATTCCAAGACCCATAGCTGAGGTCTGCTTCATTCCTTGGTGATGAGAAAGTGCTAGTGATGTAATGTTTTCCTTGGCCAAATCATATTTAATTCCCAGACCACAAAATCTGAATAAAATGTGTTCTATTGAAAAGAACAGACGCTATGGTCACTTGATAAGAAAAAAATCTATAGCCATGTCATCTCAGGTAGTAGACCAGCACAATTTCTGCATATTAAATCTCCTAGAAGTGCTTCAAATTTAATCAATAGCATCTTATTTTTTTCAATGATAATTGTGAAAAATCAAAAATTAAATAATGTCAAACAAAGGCTTAACCTCACACATTTAGTAAGAACTGTTTAGGGAAATTTCCTAAACAGTTCTTTACCCTAGCTCCATCCATAATGTATCACATCTGCTGACTATAAGTTGTCATGAATATATACTTCTAAGATTCAGTCCTTGGCTCATCAAAAATATAGCAAACCAGCAAAATTCTTACTACATACAAAGTTTCTATGGATTTATATTTGGTAAATCTTCAGTTTCTAAACATTGGGCTTGCTTATCTGCTACAAGGAAAAACAGTTAGGAGGACAAGCTGTACTGGAAAATGATAATGTACTTCCACTATCCCAGTATCACTACTCTGAGCTAATCTGAGGAGTGTACAGATGTCACTAGTTACACTAAGACTCCACTTTAAGAATTTTCTTTCAGTCTTTCTGTCTACATTAATGAAAAATGCTATGTTAAGAAACATCTCCTTGCTTTCCCTTCCTGATTCACAGAGAGATCTACGTGTAATCTGCAAAGCAGTCTGAAAAGAATGGCACTAGCAGTCAAAATATTTACATATTTCCCTGTAAAATATTTCATAGGAAGATTTAACAGGCATAAGTAAGCTATGACAAGCACATTCAGTTCTCTGAAGGAAAATACTTTGAGCTGATTGCTGGCTGGGAGGGGAAGCTGGTGAGATGACATCTCCCTTTATGGAATGCAATGACTGAACCAATGGCTGCACTTCACCTCCTCCAGGAGGGTCACATGACATAAAGCTGCTCTTGGGATGCTCCACATGGTACCCTTGAGCTTGGAGATCCTTGCATGAATGCCACTATGTGAAGCCAGGCTTACCATGGGAGTTAAATGAAACATTATAAATAAGACACCGAAAAATTAAACTACAATCTAAGTATACACATAAATAATTTCACACAAACCTTGGAAAATACTGAGCTCTCCAACATGAAGAACTACCTTAGGTTTAAAACTGAGATATCTCAAAGTCAAGTTTCAGGAAATGATTTGTCCATGGACCAGATGTAGATTTTCTCCTCTGGGATTGAGAGACAAATGTAACTGGAGAGTGTAGGTGTCACTCTTGTGCACCCTCCTTCCAGCCACTGGAAGAAAAGGGAAATGCAACAGGGCCTTTCATTGATGCCAGGTAGCGAAAGCCCAGACTCCAATGCCCATTAGCGTCACAAGAGAACAGGTTATAATTCCCTGAACTATGTAGAATGTCGCAGATTCCACTCTGCGCAGTCCTGAACACTTCACATCAGAGAGTAGTAGACTAACAAGGATAAACAGATGCAAATTAGGCAGCCAGGAGAACACATTCTAGAAAGATTCTGAACCTATTATGACAGCCAGAGTTTAACTTCTGGTCCTCATTCTTTCTTACCTGGAAATCGAAGAATAAAGTCTTTTCCCTCAGGGTAATGACTGAAATGGAATGCGTAAAAAGTTGATAGCAGATGTAAAGTACCGTAGTGTGGATAAGAATGTTAGCTTCAGAGGATAAGGCTGGGTCCACTTCCTGTTACAGAGTACAAATCTGGCTACCAGGAACTCCCCACTCAGATGACCATGATATATTGCTCTTGGTGACAGGCTTTCTTGTTAGCAGTTTTGATCATAGCATTCACTCTAATCTATCTTAAATTGCCCAGCTCAGAAATGAATAGGTAATAATTCTTGTCTCACAGGATTTCAATAGCCTTACAAATGCCTCCTTTGGAAATTTTTCAAACCAAGAGATCCTGTTCATATTCTCTGCCACCTTCTACTCATTTGCACAGAATGGCAAGTCAAGCTGAGTCTCTTAGAGGACCCAGTTCTGGCTACTTGGCAACTATGACCTGATTCCTTCTCCCTAAATAGAAAGGGGCCAATGAAGGAAGGGCTTCCATCCCAACCTAATTGCTCGGCATTTAAACAGTGACAATCTGCTCTTGCCAAAATGGCTTTCAAAGGATTTTATAGTAGTTGTCAGTTTTTGTCTTCACTTTAATGGAGTTTTCAAGACATTTTTAAAGCAAATGGAATTGCCACCAATTTTCAAAAATTTAAATGTTTTTCTCCCTCATTTTATAGATGTCTGACAAAATGTTAATTTAATAAAAGAAGCTATAAATGATGTGCACTTGGTAAACAAAGCCCACTCCTGTTATAGTTCAAAAACAATAGGATGGGTATACTAGACTGGGCTGTAAAAGAGATTGACTTTTCGGAGGCATCTCAGCTCATTATTTATTTATTTATTTATTTGGTACTGGGGATTGAACTCAGGACCTTGGGCTTACGAGGCAGGCAGCGGCACCACTGAGCTAAATCCCCAGCCCTTTGACTCATAATTTGAACAACGTAAAATTTCTTTTCATGAAGAAGTCTGTACAATCATCTGAAAGGCGCTGTGCTAAAGAGACCAGTTCAGAGCATGGACTCTAAAGCTCGGCTCCAGAAAGGTCAGGGATCGGCTTCGGCTTCAGCACGTCCTTGTTGTGCTACTCGATGCTCCAAGCTTCTTTCTTCATCAATAAAATGGGACTAGTAGTAGGACATATTGCATGATGCTTTTTGTAAATATTAAATAAGATGTCAAAAGAAAAGTGCCTATTCTTTTTGGTAAGGCACATAAAATATGACTTTTATTATACAGCAAGAAAACAGACAGTTAAAAAGCAAATAAATGCTGTTGATGAGTCTTGGCCGAGGTTGCTTACCTACCTTCTAATCTCTACGTCCCTGGGCCTTTTCATCAGGCCCTCTCCCTGGAGCTGGGTCCTCCCCGTGGCAGGCCCAAAAGTTAAGCAATCTTCCCACAGATGTCCTGTTCTTAGGAAATAGAGCTGAGATTCAAACTAGGGCAAGCTGGGTTCCTGGGCCAGGCTCTCACACACAACCATGTTCTGCCTGATTTCTTGGTTACTTTGTCAGCTATGGAAACTTGTGCCTGGAAAGATAAATGATCGGAGCCCTCAGCACGTGAGAGCCCTCCAGGTCCAGAGGTTTATCAGCACCCCTGACAAGCTGCCACTAGAGAAACAAAGTTACCTCCTTGCCAAGCCATCTGGGTGAAAAATGCTATCAAATCCTGGGGGCTAAAAGTAGCCCGCGAGCATGCTTCCGCTGGGCATGGGGCAGAGACAGGTAACACAGCCTCAAGGAGAAAGCAGTGGGGAGACCAGGTGTGGAGGTCGTGGGCTGACTTCCTGGCCCGCTGACAGCTGGCCTTCCTCCCGGGGCTCCGCACAGACCCGCGCGCATCTGTGAAAGAGCAGAAGCCCCTGTGTAGAAGCCGTGAGGTCCAGGACCCTGTGGGAGCCCTTCCTAGCCTGGGACATGGTGAGCGATCATTAGTGGTTCCTTTCTTTTCTTCCTTTTTTATTGATTTGCATTTTAATTTTTTCCTTTCTTTCCCTCCCTTGCCCTCCCTCCCTCTTTTACATTCTACATTCTTCTTTCCTTCTTTTTAAACCAAATACTACTTCGTATAATTTCCCAAAGAGTCATTTGTCATTGCATCTAATATTAAAATTTCATGACAAAAGATGAGGAAGCGACAATGTTGAGAACTGTAGGTGGCTGATGATTCGTAGGACACCTAGTGTTAGGGACACGGGTGATGGTTCTGGTTCTCTTGGAATTAAGGTCAACACTGAACTGCATTTGTTCATCATCTCCATAGTGAAGGCACAGGATCTCAAGGTGTCCATCATTTGTAGTATTAGATCTTGCCACTACCACTCGGGAAACTGCTTTGTTAATGAACATGATACAATCATCATTAATTTTTATCAGTCCGTGTTTGCAGCACAGCAGCATCACGTTCCTTGTGCGGAGTCGGTACGTGTCCAGAGTGCGTCTCAATTCCTTTCTCATCCCCCTACCCTGTCACCACTTCCCCCTCCCTCCTTCCCTCAGTCCGTTTCCCTTCTGCAAATAATCTACCTCCCTGCTTCTTAATATCTATCCTTTATTTTGTTCTTTAACTTATTTATACTTTGAATTTCTCATATAAGAGAAATCACACATTATTTAAACTTTTCTGATTTATTTCACTTAACATTACAGTTTTAAAATGTATCCATTTTCCTACAGATGACTCAAGAGTATCCTTACTTATGCGAGAGTAGTATTTCATTGTATCTAAACACCACATTTTCACAGTCCAGTCATCTATTGATGGACATATAGGATGCTTCTGAGATTCAGCTATTGTGAATTGAGCTGCTATAAACATGAGCATGCATATTTCACTAGAATCTAACTAGATATCTAACTTTTTGGAACATATCTAGAAAGGGAATAACTATGTCAAGTGAAATTTGTGGTTTTAGTTTTTTGAGGAATAGTCATACTGATTACCATAGTGGTTGTACTGGTTTACATTCCCACCAACAATGTACAATTATAATTATAAAATGTTATAATTTTAAAATGTCAAGACTAAAAGGCATCTTGAAAGAAGATGCAGTCTTAAGAAGTAGCTTGAATTCTCTTTAGAGTAGGCCACCTTAATAGTTCTAAGCTAGAAAAAAAATACATTCTACCTGAGATAGCCTTTCTTTACCTTCAATTCATATACACACTGAGACAGGAGGTAAAATATTTTGTATGACATAGCATCCTCCTACTTTTATACATTCTTAACTAATGATCCATGAATATACATTAAATCTTTATTTCCATTCATATATACATACTAGTGAGAATTTTCACAAGATTCTTATAAATTTGAAATCATTTCACTCCCAACAGTAGTACTAATTTACCTAGTTTTATTGTTTATCCATCAGCTGTTTGTCTTATGAATTCAAGTATGAAGCAAATCTATAATGTATTCATGCACTATCTCCTTGAGTGTATAAAGGTTAAGGAACATTGATTACAAATAAATGAGATCTCTGACAAAGGCAGAGAACTAGGGTGACCAGCCCCCCAAATTAATCAGCATATAAATTAATCTTGCTTCCAAACAAAAAGTAGGACAGGAAGCATTGTCATCAATAATGCACTATGCCAGGAAGTTCTCCAGGATGAATACTAATGAACATAAATACTAGCTGGAAGGAAAGTATAAATTCTTAAAAAGTTAGGAAAAGTCTGAACATTTTTCAAGTGTAACCATGTGGATGTTAAATATTACATTATCAATAGCAATTCTGTCTTAGTACTTGGTTACCCTCTAGTGAACACCTACTGAGTGAGGCAACATGCGAAAAACTTTCCACGTGTTCTCTCTTGTTTTCACATTCTTCTCTTGAACTTTTCTCTCTATTTTGTAGTTCCAGTAGCCGAACTTGAGAACACTGAATGGTTTACCTGTCAAGCTGTGACAATGTCCCTAAGCCTTTCTGTTTTCAAAAACTAAACCCTTTCCACAATCTAGAGGAAGACTGAGAATACTTTTTCAAAAGCATGAAACTTTAACAGTAAAGTCTGTGTTTCGTAACCCTGGTGCTCATCAACTAATTGTTATTTCCAGTTTATTTTGGAACTTATACACAGTTTTTACAGAAAGTTCCACATTGCCTTTGACTACTTAACTTTTAAAATGACCTTCACAAAGGAATCTGGATGAATAAAGGTCAGAGACGTTCTGATGTTGAGACAAAGGGAGGATTCAGTGATGCTGACCTCATACATCTCACTCCACACAAATCATGCTCCCCAGAGTCTCTCTGGCACCTAATTGTCTTTAATTGCCACTCAGGTTTGTTTGTTTCTTCAGCTAACAGCATGAATACATAGAAATCCTACTTTTCAAGTCCAGCCAATGTGAATGATTATGAAATGTTCTGAGGAAAAAGATAGCCATGCATGGCTAATAATTCTTAAATAGACTTTAGGTGAAAAGAGACTAACATTACTTAACCCACAAAGAGTTCCTGTAAATCTTTATTAACAAGATAAACAAGACTATTTAAACTGAAATGAATATAAACAGAACACTCACATAAAAGGAAAAAAACCGCCAAGAAACTGCAAGAAGATTTTGGAGTCAAGAGAAAACTGAGAATCCAATCCAATCAACATTGCAAATCCATTATTAACTCAGCTCTTTCTATTGAAAATTTTAAATGTTGATCACATTCTATTCTGCAAAGGATGTGGGAAAAGCAGTAATTATATATTGCTAGAGAGAAAAAACAAGCATTGTTTAAAGTAATATAGCTGTAGCTAATAACCTTTAAAACACATGCACTTGGACTCAGAGTTTCTATTTTGGAAAAGCTATACTACAGATAAAAGCATGTAATCATTGTAGCAATCATAGCATTCTGACATATGGTTACTGTAAGAGATAGCTATACATCTATATATTTGTTTTTACAATTATTATGCTATTTTAATCAAAACAGTAAAATCTTTTTGTTTGTTTTGCAGGAATGGTGAGTGAACCCAGGAAGGCTGTACCTCAGAGCTAAATACTTGGCCTTTTCCTTTTTTATTTCTTGTGGAAGCATTGGGGATTAAATCCAGTGCCTTTCCACTGAGGTAGATTCACAGATCATTTTTTACTTTGTATTTTGAGATGGAGACTCACTAAATTGTCTAGGCTGGGCTCAAACTTAGGATCCTCTTGTCTCAGCCTCCTGAGTAGCTGGGATAATATTTTAATAAAGCAAAAAGACCTAAAGATCTTCCTTAGGAGGAAGGGGCTGGAAGTTCAGAACTGCTACAGAGCTACCATTGACAAGTGCAAAAGCTTTGAGAATATATATATTTCACATTCAAATCTCCCCTTCTCGGCTGCTGACTGACTCCAAAATGGCACATGTATGCTGTTTTCTTATGGGTTATTTGGTATATAATGACAGCAACTGAGAAACCTAAGAATGAGTCTCAGCAGCCACATGGCATCCAGAAGACAAAAGACAAAGTCCAATCCTTACCAAAATAGACATTTGCAAACATTTTAATATGTCTCAACTGAGACATCAGAAGGGTGCCACTCTAAAACTAATATGGCATTTAATGCCACACTGTAAAGTGAAGCCTCTGCCTACATTTAAGGATAAACTTAACTAAATCCTTACTAACAAAACCTACAAACCAATCACGACAGCATGACGGTAATCTTCCAGTAAACTCTGTACATGATAGAAGAAATACTAGCCCTGTGAAGTAAATGTAATCATCAAGTCCCATTACAATGTTATATCTGTCAAGCAAAACAGATTATCAGACATACAAAAAGAAGAGATCAAGTTGCTGAAAGTAAAAATAAAAAATAGATAATAAAAAACAAATGATTCTGATGTTGGGGTTATCCAATAATGACTTTCAAATAACTATGATAAGTACATTCAAGAAAGCAGAAGAAAAGTCAGGCAAAGTAAAAGAAAAGAGAAAGAATTTCACAGATGATTAAAATTTATAAGAAGTAACCAAATGAGCATTCTAAAACTAAAAAATTGAAAATAGGAAATTACAGATCTTGAGTGCTAAAGTTCAGAATCCTCTTGGTAAATGTATAAAACATTATCAGGCAGCAAATTTCAGATTCTGTTCTAGGAGAAACGAGTAAAACAGTGAACAAATAAAATCTCCTTATGGACCTTAGGATATAATGAGAGAAGCCTAAAATTTGTAAAAATATGTAAATAAATCTTAAGTATATATTTGGAGACAATATCAGAAGGGGCAATTGCAAAGGTTAATTGAATGAAGTAATAGAATAGGACCTAAAATCTGAAGAAAGCCTTTCCAGCAAGGGCAGTTACAAATACAGCAGCCCCAAGAGGACGGTGGTTTATCAGCTAATGGAAAAATAAGGAGTTTCGTTTAGTTGTAACAGCAGGAGATAAGATTATTAACTACCGAAAATCCTTGGAATTTTACTCTGCAGTGTTTGGAGGGGATTGAGTGGAAGAGTAACATAATCTGATGTACATTTTAACATAAGATTAGCCTATAAGAACTAAGAGCAGAAGCAGGTGGAATACTTGGGTTCTCCCAGTTATAAGGACTGGACAGTGAAGAAGGTAAGAAGCCCTGCCCATCTGCATCCATCTTGAATCAAGTGTCAACAGGGGCTATAAGAGACAGATAGCACCAGTGGATATTTCCACAATTTTTGCCTGAAGAGTTTGAAGTTCCCACTGTGAGAAATGAAGAGAACTGTGAATATGGTGAGTTTAGGAGTGAAGGGAGAGCAGGAGTAGAGTTTTGGATATATTCCATTAGAGAAGAAGCACTAAGTGCCTAAACACTGATGTCAGGAGCCAAATGAAAAGTTGGTACAAGAAACAGAAATTGCGGGGAAAGGCCTAGACAAGAAATAGGAATTGTAGAGTCATCAGCATATAGCTTACATTTAAAGTAATGATACTAGTGAGATTCCCAAAGTGAAAGAACCAGAGCAATGTGAAAAATATAAAAGTATTATTTGCTGAACAAAACTATAAAACAAGGATAGAATATCTGTTTATAGAAAGTCAGATGCCTTGCTGTTAGGAGTTGAGAGGTAAGATAGAACCACTCAACTTTTATATTGTTCAGTCTTCTCCCAGTCACAGGAATATAAATATAATAAACAATATAAATATATGATACTGTGCTATAATATAATAATTTTTTAAATAGTAAACATGTGTATAACTTTTTACAATGTATTCTCATTTTATCTGATAGTAAATGACCACCTACATATCATCTTATTACTGAATGATTTTTTTTCGATGATTGCTGTTTGTGAAGCATGCTGCCGAGCCAACTCATTAGTTTAGACCTAGTAAGTAAATAGGGAAATAAATACCCAGGGTCAGTTCTGTCTTTCTTATCCAACTGTATCACACCATAAACAAACCATAGATGAAAAGAAAGCTTTCCTCAACAGAAGTAGTCCAACTAGAAATACAGACCACAAAGAGAATTAGAACACCACCATTTGACTCTAGATTAACAGATCTAGATATTTGGAATCAATGGCTGCTGAATTCATTTAATTTTTAAAAAGCCAGACAATATATGCTTCACATTAAAGTAGCTCTGTCAAAAATGTCCAACCTGAATCTGATGGAGCCACAGGCCTAATCACCAGCTTATGGTGAATTCAAAAGTCTGAGGGTTGAGGTTGATGGACTTCGGAAAGGTAAAGGGATTATTTTGATCTGAAGTGACATGGGCAACTTAGCTGGAGAAGCTAGTGTTTGAATTGGACTCTGAATAGTAATTGTCATTTCAAAAAGAGGAGGGATCTGAAAGAGATTTTCATGTTGAGGGAGGAATCTGACCAATGACAGGGAGAGGCTGACGTGTGTGTGAGGTGACCAGTTGTCTACGTGGCTGCAGAAAGCAGCTCAGGTAAAGAGGGAAAACTGACCAAAGGAAGAAGGGTAGAGCTGACTGACTTTTTGTCCATCTCACTCATAAATCATTGAAGTGAGTCCAAACTCAGTCACAGCTGTATTTGTATAGTAATATAAATCCAAGTTTCTTATTGTAATTAAATAAATGGAGTTTTGAGCCAACTAATGGCAGATCTGGGAAGCTATGATCATGTGATTGTATGTCTTTCCACTCCCTGGTAGTCTTGTTTGTGCTGCTAAACAATACAGCATACTTGGTTGCAACTCCATTCCATTATGAGTAGATGCTAACCACGTAACAACATAAATTTGATGCCAAGTAATTCATATATGTTTGTACCTCTCAGTGTGTGTGTCATCTGTGTAATACAGAGTTCTTCATGGATGGATATAGTGTATTCCCTGTTGTGGGAGTTGAACCCTCATTCATCTAACAAATGTCCGTTGACGCATACTGTTTGTGACCTCTGATGTAATTCCACACTCACGAAGCACATTCTGGTAGGGAGATGAGAACATGGAATAGACAAGATGGTGAGAAATTCTAGGTCAAGTTTTCAGAACAAGCTGTGTTAGTGACTGGCTGGCCACATTAGACTGGGGCAGTCAGAGAAGGCCTGTGAAGAGATGGCATTCAAGCCGTACCCTAAATTTTAAGAACTAGACACTTGGGATGATGGGAACTTGGTACCTTTAGAGGTCAGAAAACAGCAAGAAGACAGACCCAGCGATCCAGTACCTAGGAGGGTGTTGGGGAAATCACAGATGTTTAAGTGTAAGCTCAAGTAGACTTTGGATGTTCTTTTCAGAAGCAGCTCCAAAAGAAAAATGCCCCAAGGGAGATTTTTTTGAAGTTTGGAATCTTCTCTAAAAGGAAGTATCAAGAACTACTACTAACTTGAAGGAGAAATGTAAATTTTGGTAAAATAAAAGGAAGCCGCCAAGTTTTTATTGTACCAGCTGAGCTCCACAGGTAGAATTGATCCTTGACACACGCCTGACTGAAGTGAATGGGCCATGCAGCAAGGCAGCCAGTCTTTGCTGCTTTTCATCTGAAAGCTCGTCCATATCTTGTTCTCTTTCATAAAGAATGTTTAGATAAACCCAGGGAATAACAACGTTGTTGGGACAGTTAAAGATCATGCTGTGTATACCCGGCTTCAGTCAGAGTTGCCTTGATGCCCACCCACGAAGCAGCTTTGTCTTATGCCAGGTTTTGTTTTGGACAATGTTTTCTTTTCCAGGGGGATGTTGGGGTAGTGAAGCAAGTAATAAAGAGTGTGTTGGCCTTAGAAGCATGAGCAGAGCTATTTTTGATGTAGGTCCCCACTTCTGTCTGCTGTGCTGGGCAGAGTACTGTCCAACGCCTTAGACACTAACCTTCAGCTCTAAATGCACTTGTGCAAACCGCATGAATCATCAAGGCTTTTGAAAATATTTATAGGGAGAAAAACTCTACCGTTTTCATTAGCGTGAGTAAAACTCACATTTGTATCCCGTTATTGTTTAAGGAGAACAATGGATGGGTGGATGAAAGAGAAAGTCAGCTGGATCAACAGACAGCGGCTCCCCCAAGCCCCACTGTCCTGTGCAGTAGAGCAGTGGCAACTGCTGCCTTCCCTCCCAAGATGTGCAGTGATGCCACCAAGCTGGATTCACCACAGGCAAGGGTTAGGGCTGACTCTCGACCTTGGTCACAGGGGACATCTTCCCTCCAGAGAGAAAGTTGGAGCTTTATGCTTTCTTCACACCACAAGGAGGACTCCAGCACTGTCTCCGGTGATCATATGGAGACACAGTTTCATCCAATGTCCCCTTGTCTGGTCTTCAATGAAATCAGAGCCTCACATGTAACTATCACTTTTATCCAACTCATAGATCTTGAAACATCACTTTCTCTAGGCTAAAGACATGCATTTCTCCTGAAAGTGGCCTAGTGCTCTGCAAAAGTTGCGCACAGTCCTGGAGGAGAGTCTTGGCTCTCACTGTGTGAGCGGTTTATTGTTAACTATGATGTTCACTTTCTCACAGGGGTGTTATGGGGCGCTAGTGTGACTGGACGTGAAAGCAATTTCTGAAACCTTGCCCCATCCATGTTACAGGATAATTTCTATCACTGCCCACTACTTTGTTTTCTTGAACATTGAATGTTTTCCAAGTTTCTGTCTGTTTTATAAGTCATGGAATATAGATAGAAGTTCAGTTATCTAAGAATTATAAATGCCCCAAGTAATGGAAGCATACCCTTGCATTATACTTTATAACTAGCTCATATATCTAGACACTTCACTAAAAATAAACTATAAGCATGGTGAATTCATATTTTGTTTATGATCCAAAATGACCCTCAAATTCTTTTCTGGAATTTTTTAAAGCCTGTCCTATCCAATATATATTCAGAGGTAATGTTTCTTTTCTGTACATGGCAGTTACAAAGAGCATTAAATTATATCTTCATGTTTTTCAAATTCCCAAGTCATTTTAAATATTAATCTTTTCCTTTTGGAGCCAGATAAAATAATATTGGCTACAATAATAAAGAATGGCCACAATTCTGTCACCAAATCCTGAATAAAAATAACAAATAGAGTCATTTAAAGTACCAATTTAGAGAGTAAAACACTTAATATATGCTGTGCTCCCAATACCTAAAAAAAGGTGTTTTCAAACCAAATTATCTTATGAGTCATGCCACAAACTTTTTCCTCTCCTATAATGTGCCAGGAATTGAGGTAAGCAACCTATGTGACATAATCTCATAAATTTCAACTTAAAGAGGGAAGAAAAAATGTAAGCTTATAAGTTGTAATGCAGTTCGGCAGATGCTGAAGCAGATGTATAAGCTAGATGCCAAGGAACAGTTTCAGTGCATTAACTGAGGTAGGCTAGGTAGAGCGTGGTATAATAAATTTCCTAGCCAGAGATCTCTGGGTTATTAATTCACATCTGTGTGATTCTTAGACTCTTTAGCTATAAAGTAGAGATTTTACAACAGGTAAGTTATAAGACTGAGGTGTCATGGTACTGCATGGTTTCTCTTCCTTTCAGAGATGCCAAGTTCTTGGTACCAGAAGGAAATCCCAGACAGTTGTAATCTCCTCCCAAGTAGTTTGTTTCTTTTAGTTTGTTTGTTTGTTTGTTTGTGGTGCTGAGGATTAAACTGAGGGACTTTGCACTGAGCTCTTTTTCTTTCTTTTTCTTTTCTTTTATTTTGAGACAAGGTCTCACTAAGTGGCCCAGCCTGGGCTCAGACTTGAGACTCTCCTTCCTCAGCCTCCCAGAGTGCTGGGATTGTAGGCAGCCAGCACCATGCCCGGGTCTCAAGTGTCCTGGTGCATGATAATCTAAGTCCTTAGCTTCTGCTCTTGTCTAACATGAGGTTAACAGCTCTCCAGGACCCCTGCGTATCTGTCAAACTCCACATGCAATGAGCTCTCCTGACCAAGCAGACAGAACCATGCTAATCAGAAAAATACACAGGAATAATGTTTCAGAGACACAAAAAGTCCAGAATTTTAAGGAATCTTGGGAAGTGTATCACCGCTGGAGAATATGGGTCCTACGACAAGGGCAGCGGAGCATGGCCCAGCAAGATAGGCTGGGTGAGACTGAGTGTAGAGATAGAGCAGCAGCTTTGGGTTTATGGGTAACAGAAGAGGCTAAGAGAGGAGTTTGGTTTCTCAGCCTTTTGTTTTGCTTTGTTTGACACAGAAGCTAGGTCTTGTTGGATTTAACTTTGGAAGATGACACTGGTAAAGGCAAGAAATGTGGATGGGGGCAGCAGGTGGCATGAAGTAGGTATGACAGTGTGTAAAGCAAGCATACCTGAAGTTCACCTTCTCATCACAAGGTCAAATAAGGAAGTGGCTGGACAACCAGGTGCAACCAGCAAACTAACTTCATGACTTTTCAAAGAGTGTATCTTAGAAACACGGGTCTGGGAAGGGTCAAGTGTTTCCTCAGATTCCCCAGTCTCATGTTTTCATGCTTTTTACTTTGGGATTTCACATTTCTCAACCCAAATCTTGGGTTAAATAATGACCATCTGAATTTATATCCACATTTCCAAAGATGATACAGAATGTGATCTTTTAAAGAATCTTCTGTACTACATTAGCTCGAACCACATTTTAGTACTGTGACATATTTACTACCAGCCTTTGGTTAAGAAATAGCTCACTGCAGATACAGAGAAACCCACCCATCTCTGGGGGAGACTGAATCCCAATCACGATTCTCAGATCAGATCGGCGTTAAATGCCCTGCACCTCAATAGCAAATTGGCCACTGGAGCTTTCACCCAGTTTTCCCTGACTGGCTATTGGGGAGGCCCCATGATCTTCACATGGCTTAGAGAGGATGACTATTACATGCCACAGGATTCCAGAACTTTGGGCTCCACTCAGATAAAGAAATGGAACCTAAAGTCTTCCCTATTCATGGCTCTGTCAGTTACTGATAAAGCGAAGAGGATATAAAGATCATCACAGCAATTTCACCTCCCTGAAGTAACAGTGAAGCATTATCTAACAATAGGCTGCTGGGATTAGACTGTAGCAGCCTGCTGGGATGGGCCACCCCAGCCCCAGGAGTCAGTATCTCTTTTGGCAGCTTAGTTTTAGCAGTGTCAGAACATTGCATGAGTCTATTAAGTTTTACCAAGGTATTTACTCTTTGCTATCTATTAAAATAAGCCTTCTTTTTTAACCTTTTCTTCTATTTACCAGACATTCTCTCCCAATAAAGCACCTACACATTCCTCAGGAACAAATGTCGATTTAACATTTTCCACTGCTGACCTTTATGACAGCTGTAGATGTTTGACAGCATGTAACTTAAACATTTCAGCAGAGCTTAGCATATTTCCCCAAGAAGCAATTGGTGGAAGTGCAAAAGGAAACAATATACTTTTCAGTAATCAGTCTGTACCTACTGCCTGTGTCCCTCCCTTCCTTGCCTCCTTCTTCCTGAAATGTTGTCATGGTGCCAATGGTTCGTGTTATGAGCACGGCTGTTTACAATTTAGCATGCAGTATAAACCTATCATAGAAAATCTGGGAGGAAAATATAGAAAAGTAGAAAGAGCAAGAGAAAAATCTATCTCCAGTAATTTAATGCTCACTGTTTTAGGACAGCTCCATAGAGTTTTTCTTTGGAATGAAGTCTTCATGTTTTGCTGGAGTTGTTATTTGTTTTGTTTTAGTGTGTTTCTATTAGTATGAGCCATACTAACTTAGTCTGCCAAGAGCAATTGGGTTGCAAGTGACAAGACCCCAAATCAAATTAGCTTCAGGAAAAGAAAAAAGAGAATTGTATAACTTGGAAGGATGAGTAGAGCCAACATTTTCCTTAATTATTCCAGACAAGGACATCACACAGTGTGTGAGGAAGGGGAGGGTGCTTTGAGGTCCTCCCTGGCTGGGACTTCCGGTGCCCGAGGGACCTTAAGGCTTCCGGGAAGGAAGCTGGCTGACCATGGGGCCGCTCAGAGTGTTGTTGAGAGGACTGTGACAGACAACCCTGAGAACTGTAGTTTCCAAAATAGGGGAGATATGATTTTTACAGTGGCAGCTAGGAGAAATGCAGAAGAGTCAAAACCAAAAAGTGAGTACTGTATTATCTAACATCATAAGCCACTAGCTCTCCAGGATGCAAGAGTATTATTTATCTTAGGAAAGAGTAGCACAACTGCATGAGGTACATTTTAAAGCACCCCTCTGACCTTCCCTGATGGATTTTTATTCATCTCTTCTCGCTTCTTCAGCTATGAATCTCTGCATTAGTTAATGAATCTTTGTGTGTTGGGTCAAAAAAAAAAATGAGTAATGATCTATTGTTTAGCCACAGAAATGAACCAGAATTTACACACAGATTAATCTATTGCTAGATATTTGAATTGTTTCCACTCTTTTAACATTTTAAAGTCTATACTTGGTATAGACTTTTCAAGATTTAAGAACATTTCAGACCAATTTCCAGATGTAAAAGTACCAGATCAAAGGGTACTTTAGAACCTCAATGCACATTCCCTGATACTGCTGCCCAATTTTTCAATGACTGCAGGATCCTGCTATTGCACTGGCCAGCTAGTTGACTTTGGAATCAATTTTTCCAGCTGCCAGCCTTGTCTCAGCTCTGTTAGTTAGTTTCAGATTTAGTGCTACGTATGGCACCTTGCATATGAAATACATACAACAAGCATTTCTCAGTGAAGAATGAGAAGATGCTTGGAGTCCAGGGGATTTTCTTAATTAATCTGTATTTAGGCTAAAGGAGTAAGGAGGAAATTCGTTTAATATACAAACAGGACATTGAAGACAAATTACTGAGGGAGGAAAGTAATTCACCTTGTTCACTAAGTGGAAAGGGTAATTGAAGTTTTATCTGCCTGTCTGCTGCTGACAGCAGCTTGACCTACTCTGTATGTCCAAGGGAGTTGAAGGAAACCAGTATTTATGAAAGGAGCCACTTATGCATGTGTTAGGAAGAGCTCCAGCTCTGAAATCAGGGGCCTGAGCTGCAGAGAAGGCCCTTAACCTCTGCAAGCATTGGTTACTTCAACTGATCAATGAATCAGGAACACTTGTTGCCATGGAGTCGCTGCGTGGAGTGAATGGCCTAATGCATGAGCAAGTTCTTCATAAACGGAGAAATTCTGCACACAGAAATAGTTACCATCATTACTACAACTCCAAAAGTGTTGTTCTTGAATTATTTGAAGTATAGAGCTCTTTGTAAATGCAATTCATGTTCTGAGTTCTCTTTCCAGAAAAATGCACATACTTACAAAACATTATATATGTAATTTTAAGGAGTGTGTGAAATTTCAGGACCGAGGCTGAAAACTCTGGGCCTAACATGTAGTAATATTTTAAAACGTATCACCTCTTCTAGGCATCATAAATTTATATCACAGATTCTTGCACACCCATCACTGACATTTCAAAAATGTTAGCATTGTGACGTATTTACAGATGTTGTTTAAAATGAATCATTACAGATATAACCAAATCCAAGCATGCTACTTTATTCTAGTGTTTCAATGCAAATAAAACTTAAAACATTGTACTTGTTCGTAAGCCACTTGTCAGTATCACATCTGTGGGGAGAGAGGGGGGGACTAGTAATCAGTAAAGGTTATAAAGAAGAAATGTCATGGGAAAGCTGATGTCACTCAGGCAATCATCTCGAAGGGGCTTCGTTTAAGACAGCTTTTAAAAGGGTGAAAGATGTATGGATAAGAGTTATCTGGCACACAACAGGAAGTCAAGCAATATATGTTAAATGAATAATTAAACAAGTGAATAAATAAATGAATGGATAGATGCATTTCTTGAATGCCTATTACGTGCTGTGCACTATGCTAGGTCTTGGACACATAATATAAATAAATGAGACATGTTTGCTAATTGTAAGAAGATCCTACTACAGAGAAAAGATAAATAGAAAAATAAAGAACATGATAAGATAAAGCCTAGAACTATTTCTGAAAGGGTAGAAAAAGACTTTCGAGGGGAAGGGTACCTGAAGGTTGGCTTTAAAGTGTGAGTAGAATTTAGGCAGGCATGAAAGGAGCAATCTGAAGCAGGATACTACTAGTCCTGGAACTTAAGAAAAGGACATTGCAAATGAGGCCAGGCCCAGGGAGTGGCTCTGGATTATTTTCTAAGGAAAAGTCTAAAGATAAATTCAAGCTTGCATGATGATAAAAAAAAAAAATAGCCAAATGATTCATTACAAGGCAGATCTCCCTTCTCCCCGCCTAAGTTTCGCATTCCAAAGATGGACAGGAATCTCATCCCTCCATGTGGCGGGGAATTATAATTCTTGAAAAAGTTTAGAAAATAATTGGAATTTCAAGCTATATTCAGTCCTTGAATGAGAATGATTCCTTCCCTGGCACTTTGGACTCATCAGATGAAGTCTGAAGCTGAAAAAATGTTATGATGCTCCTTCACAACTCCTGAACAGCTGTCACGACTTCCTTTCTATCTAGCTAAAGCCTCTTTCATGTCTTCTTGCTTTATCCCAGTGGACAAAGACCCATGATGGCCCTTTACAAACTCAGCCTCGGTTTCCTAAAGCCTTGGTATTAGGCACTGTTGCTCTAGCTCATGCATTGGTCTCCTCGGGTCTTCAGCTCTGGAGCCCAAGTAGGAGAAGCAAGAGCTGCTTTACAACTCAAGGCTTTACAACCCAAGGCCAGGTACCTAGGAATCCGAGTGTCTTCCAGAGGCTTCTGCTCACTCTCACTTCTCAAACAGCTACACCGAAGTCGTGACGCATGGTCAACCTATTCTGTCATTTATTCATGCCACAAATACTAATAGTCAATATTTACGCTAAGTACGATACTAGGTTTGGGGAACATAACAAAAAATAAAAACAAAAGTGCATGTTTTCTCTTACATAAGAAGCCCAAAGTTTAAATAAATTACAACTCAAAATAAAAAGTAGTAGAAAACAGAGAGATAAAACTTTTGCAAAGGGGAGGGAGCTCAGGAGGTGGAGGGAAGGGAGAGGGAAGGTGAGGGAGATAAAAACAATTAGAATGTGATGTGTGCCTGTACCAGCGCCACATGGTGAATGTCATCATTATGCACCGCAAACGTGGGCTGCTACGAAAGAAGTTCAGAGGTGGCAAGGAAGCAAAAGCAAGAAATAAAAGTGCCAGAAAACACGCTCACTTTTAGAATAGAGGGAAATAAAGTATTTGGGGAACACAAAGAACAGAATCCTCCAATGCTGATTAGGGGTCAAGAGAAAGTGATCTGTGAATTGAGTCTAGATGAAACAGCAGAAAGCTTCAAAGTCCAAGTGTAGGGGAGAAAATTCCTGCACCCTGGTTCTCTAGCAAATACTTGTGCTTATAGCTACCTTCATTTTAATGTATCCCTGATCCCTGTTAAACTTTTGCCTGGATATTTCTGACCATTTATCCTATCTGTTTCAAAGTTTTAATTCACAGCTAGGTAGGATCATTAACATTCCCTGGGCATCAGCCAGGAGAATTATACTCGGGTTCTCCTGAACATTCTATAACTATTGTCTGAGTCTCGCTTTGGAAACCAAACCTGAAACCAGATAATTTTCATGTAGTTTCAAGTTTCGCCATCAACAATTCACATGATACCAGGCGCAAGTCATGTATAATAGATAGTCACAGGTGTAAAATTTCAGCCACAAGTCACTATAGACATATGTTAGATGGGCCTTGAGCTTGGCTTCACCAAAATGATTTGAGCTTCCAAAGAGAAAATATTTCTATTTGTCATCATTGCAAAAGTCCCCCCACCTCCAGCACATACATGGACAGTCCCTGGTTTAATTGTGCAAAACTCACTTCCTGATTTGCTCAACACCGACAATAGACACACGTCTC